>NW_028288832.1:300000-555462 GCF_059628265.1 Tinamus guttatus
TGCTGGAAATGCAAGAAATTTGCATGTACAGTGCTGTACAGAAATGCTCTTTTCTTATTTTTTCCACAAAGGACCAATGATTAAAAAAAGTCTGTGAGCTTTTTAAAGTAGAAGATACTTAATGTAAATCAGTCCTTAGAAACAATACAGGCTTATTTTCACATTTGTTTAGGATTAAGCTGCTTCCATAAAGTGCTTCCATAAAGTACTTCCACATGTATGCTAATTAGTTCTGGAATAAAACCATCCAGCCCACAACGAGGAGTGAAGACAAAAGTCTTCTGCGCCGTGCCCCATTCAATCAGCGTTTATCTCGGCGTTCCAGGCCAGCAGGGCCCCGTAGGGCTTAGCTCCTTCTGCGCCCTTTCCACTTCCATTGCTCGGCACCTGGCAGGCCAGGAAGACCTTTGGGTGCTTGGGAAGGGGTAACAGGCTTACTTGCAGAGAGCTGCAGGTTGTTCATGTGCAAGAGGTCCGAAGTACTTGTACTCCAGAGGACTAGTCAAACACTAACCTCTGTTTTGTGGTGCCCATCCTGTAAGAACCCGCATTTCAATCATTTTATTTCTTGCCTCATTGAAGGATTAATAACATGAACTATACTGGCTATTGCTTTTTCTTTATTCAGCATCAACCCCAAATATATTTAATACCAGTGGAGTCCAACCAAGGGTCAGCAGCATGTTCATATTGTGATTACTGTGGGATAGTTGTGCATTCTCCCTTTTCTTGACTTTTCCAGTCTTTCATCCATGCTTGTTCCATGGGATATGCTCTGTGGCAGGGTAGCAGTTTGCTCTGTACCAGCAGTCTTGGTGTAGCTCTTAATGTACGAACTTATAACCCCTGGAAAATGCAGGGAATCATGGTGCAATCTTATTGACCTACTTTGTGAATATCATAAATGTGAGGTGATGGGCTGTAATTCTAGTGTCCTGATTATATGCCTGAGTTTAAGGCCTGGGCTAGGCAAAGATTTGATGGTAGCAGAGGGCCAGAGCTGTGACAGCCTGGTGTGGCATGCACCGCTAGCAGCAGCAGTGGAGACAGGGCTGTCCCCTCCCTGCCTGTTCCTAGCCGCTTGTTTCCTGCCCGCATGCTTGGCTGTGCCAGCGTAACTATTTATGGCTCTGCATTGTAAACTGGATCATTAAATGACTAAGGCTAAAAATAGACTCTTTGGGGAGGGGTAATGAAAGTGAACTTTCTGTCCAGCTTGGTGCATGATGTCAGCATGTAACCAAAGCCTTAGAAAGCTGAGAAACTGTTACAGTCCAGCCTGGTTTCATGGCTGTGTTGCACTTTCTTGTGCCCTTTGGCGCTCTCCAAGTTTCCGGGTCCTTGGTCATCTCCCTTGAGCACCTGTTGGAGATACTGTCAGTGAGGCCAGTCAAGGTTTTCTTCAATAGAAGCCAGAACATGGGGTGAACCAGGGAACATATAGATCTTGCCCTGATACCTTGATACCTTGGTGCAGGTGTACCAACGTGACCTGGGCTGCATACCTAACAGCAGCAACTGGATCCAATCTGTGTGTTATCGTTGGGTTTCCCTGTCTGCTCAGGGATTTTCTTTTTCTCTTTTGTCGCATCTATCTGCATTATTAAATGATGCCTTTATTTAAAGGACTGAAGTCATACTTTTGCCACAGACTCTTGTTTTCTCAGAGCCAGGGTAACCAACTAGACTGTTGAGAAGAAACAGCAGTGGCTGCCTTTTTTTTTTTTCACTCAGGTAGGTGTCACATTCATAGATTACAAATCTAAGCCTGTATCAGGCCTGTAAGTATATCCTGTCAATTGAATGTGTCTGCCATGTCCAGCATGCCTAAAGCACAACCATGTTTTGGTTTATTGATGCAGCTCAATAATTATCATGCCGCGCAATTGTCATAGATACAAATGAGGTTTAGGATATGGGTCAGGATAGATGACTTCTCTCCTTTGCAGAGGGAAGACTTAATCTGCTTCATTAGACTTCTGTCAGTACTGTTGTATCTGAACTGCAGTGGATTTCACATCATAAGGCCACTTTGCTTTCTGTTGACAAAGCAATTTCTTCTGTAGTTTCTTCAGCTGCCTCTCTGCTTTTGTTGCCTGATCCTCTTTGCTGTCAGTGACTGGGTGGACATGTTATTTCCAGCAGTGCAGCTTCTCCGTCAGAATCTTGAGAAGCTTCTGCACAACTCTTATGCTCTTTGAGCTTTGTCTACATGTTTACAGTGGTGGTTACCAGAGTATTATAAAGGTAAATGGAAGGAGTACTTGAGTGCCTTTTGCTGGTTTGACTTTTAAGGGCAGCTCTTTGGTGAAACGTGCCAGTACTTCCTTGAAATCTGTTCTGGGATGAAACAAGACAACTTTTCTCCAGCATACACCCACTTCATGCAACTTCAGATCCAAAAATGAGGTAATTCAAGGCAAGAATGTGAAGGTGATGTGTTAGAGCCTATGCTTTTTGGGTGATAACAGGCTCTTGAGGAGAGCACTAGGGTCAAGTAGCAACTTAAATCATAGTACTTTGATCTTTAGAAAATCATACAGAGGCTAGGAGAGATAAGTCATAAGTAGAAATGCTTCAAGGCTACAGCAGACTGGCTAGAAACACGTGCTGGCTCCAGAGGCATGTTTAAATGATGAGATGCACTTAGGACTTCCTTGTAGAAGAAGTGATGTTGGTATAGTTAAAGTTACAGTCTTAGCAGCATATAATTCTTTATGTAGTCTACTTTTATTATGAAATAAGAGTAATTCTTTTTTTAGTTTACCTTAAGCTGTTTTCACATCAGCATAAATCAAGGCAGAGAGAGCCCAAATTTAAGTAAGGGGTAGGGTGAGAGGTGCACAGCTGTAATCCCTTTCTGTGAAACCAGGTGGTGTGATTTGGGGAGAGGGGCAAAGCCTGTCAGCAGCCTCAAGTAAAGCTATGCTTGTAGCCTGAAACAGGAATAATGACTTTGCATGTCACACATGGTGTGCGTTGTTCCAATATAGCTTCCATGTATAAACATCTCCTGGTTGACAACAGGTTAACCATGAGTCAGAAATGTGCTCTCATGGCCAAGAAGGCCAATGGCATCCTGGCCTGCATCAGGAGGAGTGTTGCCAGCAGGTGAAGGGAGGGGATCCTGCCCCTCTCCTCAGCTCTGGTGAGGCTGCACCTGGAGTATTGGGGGCAGTTCTGGGCTCCCCAGTACAAGAAGGACATTGAGGTTCTAGAGAAGGTCCAGTGTAGACCGACTAAGATGATTAAGGGACTGGAGCACTTATCCTATGAGGACAGACTAAGCGAGCTGGGCTTGTTTAGTCTGGAGAAGAGAAGGCTGAGAGGACATTTGATCAACATGCTCAAGTATCTGAGGGGTGATTGTAGGGAGGATGGGGTCAGGCTCTTCTCTGTGGTGCCCGGTGACAGGGCGAGCGGTAATGGGTGTAAGTTGAAACACAGGAGGTTCCACCTCCATATGAGGAAGAACTTCTTTCCTGTGAGGGTGACAGAGCCCTGGAACAGGCTGCCCAGAGAGGTTGCGGAGTCTCCTTCTCTGGAGATCTTCAAAACCTGCCTGGATGCCACCCTGTGCCACGTGCTCTAGGTGTCCCTGCGTGTGCAGGGGGGCTGGACTAGATAATCTCTAGAGGTCCCTTCCAACCTTAACCATTCTGTGATTCTGTGTTTTCTTGGACTAGATGGAGTGTTTCCTCTTGGTTTTCTTCTAGAAAAGTGTCTGTCTTATACTGGAAGATCAAGTGAGCTCTTCCACTGGGTGAGCGAATGCAAAGGGGGGTGGATGCAGGATTTGTTTAGCACTCCTGAATATTTTGCACAGGCAAAACTTCCGAGTAAAGCAAATATTTGGCCTGGCAAAAATTTGACCCGTTATCATTTCCCCGAACTGATTCGGCTTTCGGAAGAGGAGAGCAATCCCACAGAATGATTAATTCATAGTATTGCTCCATAGGTAGATTTTCTTTTTCATGTGTCCAGTGTGCATTCTTTTTTCTATTAAATGCTAGCATCAGTGCATAGGCTGATGTGATTTCATAGCACAACAGGAATCATATTGCATCTTAGAATAGCTTTTAATCTTCTGCACAGTATTGAAAACAGCTGGCTTAGGGTGGACACAGCCCTGGAGGAGATCAGCCAAGTAAGGTTGTAGGGGTGCATTTTCAAAGCAGTGCATAGTGATTTAGCCACACGACTCCCATTAGTATAAATCACTTAATCACTATACGCCGCTTTTAAATGTAACCCCTAGAGTTACTTTCTTAAGGAACATCATTGAATAGTTTTAGAGAACAAGTCTGAAAACCTCTTTTATAGCACTACTTTTTGACTAAACCCACTCCTGCAAGGGTATTCTTTGTGCTACTGCTCTTGATTAATTACCTGGCAAGGCTTGTGCAGGTGTTTTTCACTTTGCCATTGCTGGTTGTCTTCTAGGCTTCAAGTAAGACTTTAACAGAGAGGTGGAGTTGCCAGAGATCTTGCATATTTTTCTGTTTACCTTTATTCAATAATGTATATATCACAGTTTTCAGCAGTATGTCTGTGTGCATTGCTAAAGAGTTGATGGATGCCTAGGTGTCTTTCTGAATAGACCTGAAATAGCAGATAAGGACATGTAACTATTTAAAACAGAACAATTGCTTTAGTTTTTTTTTTTTTCTCTGTGTCTAATAGTTAAAAAACCCAAACCTAAATCTTCTCTTTCTAAGTAAACTGTCATCCACTTTTAACTAATAATACATTTAACTGTTTAACACGTCAGCTAGAATTATTAAATTATGTGGCAATAGAGATATCTTGGGAAGCACTGACAGGTGGTACAAACCTACCAACAATAATTTGAAATGGTGGCGGGGGGAGACATTTCAAATGTCAAGACACCAGCGTCAGCCTCACTGTTTTCTCGTAAAATGTGCTTTCTGGGTTGCACATGTAGGTGCCATTCCAGTGTAGTTTCTTGTCTTTAGCATACCCCTTTCAGCTCTGTTTGGACTGGGAGTGAGTGTTTGTAGATACCCACAGGCATATAGATACAGGAGTGTCTGAGTGGGCAAGTCATGCCTTGGCTTCTGTTTGTGGTGTTAGGAGGAAGCTGGAGGGAAAGCGCCGTTCCCAGACAGGCCCTGTAGCTTAGACAGATGTGCACTGGAGGCTGAGGGGCCCATGCATGATGAGCCTGAGGCCACACTGTGTTTCCCCCTTGATTGCAGGCTCTGGATAAAGAAGGGCAGATGGAGAGACCATCACAGTTGCAGCTGTTTCCTTGACAAAATTGTAGTTCTGGGTTTCCTGGCTAATCCAGCTCCCCTGGACATTTGAGGGTGGTTTTCCTGCAGCTTGAATGATGTGCAAATCCAGCCTGTAGCTCTGCTAGGTCAGGATTGTGCTGAGAGGTGATACTGTAGCGATGGCAGGTTCTCTGTTACCTCTTCCTATTCTAGCACTGCTGGTGAGTGAGAGCTGAGAACGAGTCTATTATTCTCCCAGTGTTTTATTAGTCTGGGAGTCATGTGTATGTATTATTTTGCTTTAAAGTTTGTCATCATTTATTAGAGGAGTTTTCTGTGTTATTTTGATATACAGGAAGGCTTAGAAAGCAGTTTCCACTGAGTTATTTATAAGAAACATCTTTAGAATCATCCTCTCCTTCACGGTGTGAACACACTCAGGTTCTATCAAAGTGCAAAGTTGCTATGGGCCGGCCTGTGTCCCTGGGTACAGATTCTGTGCATATCTGCTGCATCCCTGCATTTTAAACCAATAGCTTTTGAGCAGGAAAACCCCAGACAAACTAATTGGGGTAAACCACACAAAAGACTTGTCTCTTTAGCTCTTGGAAAAACTGCTTGTGCTTGCAAGTGCTGCTGAATTTATATGTTGTTGATGCATCACATCATGTAGACAGCAGCCCTTTCTGCTTCTGGTGATCTGCTGGGTTTGGGAGTGCCAAGGGGCATGGCTGGTATGCAGCTTGGTGTCCAGCTGCCCCAAACTTGAATCGTGCAGCCCCAAAAGCATTGGACTTGTTTCTCTGGTTGGTGGGGATGATCCAAGACAGATTTCCTATGCTCAGTCTTAAACATTGCAGTTGTCAGTGTGGAGCTTGTTCTTGCCTGACTTGATTTATCCAGTTCTGTGAATCACAAGGTTCTGCAAAGACCCATGGCCCTTGTGGAATTAAAAAGTAATTATTCCATTTCTCTAATGGGACAGGAAGAGACATGCCTGGTGATTTGTTTCCTCTACTTTTCAGTGGTTTTCCTGCTCCTCAGAGGCAAGGGCACATCACTCCCCATGCCCCTCTGTGCAAGGTTCTATCTCGCAGTCTAACAAACATTCTGCAGCAATGACCTACTGAAGAAGTGGTTCCCGAGAGGCTTCTCTCTTTGCAGGAAGCCCACGTGCTCTCATTAAAGCATGAGATGTGAGACATCCTTTGGATTCCTTTTCCTGATGTGAATCAAAACTGCCTAAAACTGTTAATTCTGTAACCGGACATAATTACAGACACTGTAACTTCTTTTTTGGCTTGTTTATAGGGAGTTGTGAGCAAACAAGAAGTACATCAGAAAGGATCATGAGCTGAGTTATTCATGATAGTTCAAATCCTTATTATTACCTCTCCTAAAGTTCATATACAGATATATTTTCCAATAAATATCAGTGTTTTTGCTTGTAACATGATTTTTAGAAACTTCCCAAACAAAGGATATGGTTTTGCTCAAGACAAGAAGAAGTGATTGGAAAGATCCCTGTCATCATGAGAAGAAAAACACTAGCTCTTTCTGATACAAGTTATAGTGGTTTCTGTACACAGAAAATATAGTTCATTAATCATTTTGAAATGCCTCATGTAGTTTTAGACCTTTTTGTCTAGCAAACCATTTAGTTTAAGCTGAAGATCTGTAAGCATCCTTTATTATGTTCGAGAAAGCTGTGTTTCAGTTTCATGCAAACAAAATCCACAATTAAAAGAAAAGCTTCATTCTAAATCGAAGCAAAACCCCAAAACCTTGATTTCTTTTTTCCAGAATTGAAATTCCATAGAATTTCCTTTAAAAATAGGAAACATTAAAAACCATTTGATGTTTTTGAAAGAAAATATGTTTCTTGTTTCTTAGGCTTGCTAGACTCTGTGGCTTCCCACAAGTTGCGCTGTCAAGGAACTAAAGAACTTGGGACCTGCGGGGAGCTGGAAACTTGGTGAATGTCCTTAGGATTCAGGAGCCAAAATTCAGAGCTCCCTTTCAGGCAGACTGCTAGGGAGGAAGCCTTTGGGTCTCCAGAGCAAGGGTTTTGGTGGGCAGAAAGGAGTCCAGAAGTCATTAACTTTTAGAATTGCAGAATTCAGTTAAACCTGTCACCAAGGAATGAGACCAGCGCATGTCAGGAAATCTGCGAGGAGGATGTGATTAGTCTCCAGTGAGATGAGTGGCGTAAGTTCAGAAGACAAAATACATCTCCTGAAGCTAAAATATAATGTTGATATATGTGATAAGTGCATCATTAATTTTGGTGGCAGATGGTGTCTCACTATCAGAGCAATGAAGATCTGGAACAGTCTTCCAATTACAAGTGGCTGGGTTACAAAACCTTAACTTTCTGAGTTGCAGCATTCTAGTTCTAAGCTTTTCATAAGACTATAGTATGGCAGCAGGGCATGGACTTGATGAATCATGAAGAACTCAAGCCTTGACATCCTGTGCTAACATACTGCTTTGTTTTTTCCACATCAGAATTTTTCAACAATGGTGTTGAGTGACAATTGAGGGACAGTTATGTTAGCTTAGACCTTACACTGAAAATATTGCATCATCAATTGTATCTGCAGTACCGCTTGAAAGAATTTCTAATGCCTGTGCCAAAATAAAATACTTCCTGGCAGATTCTTACTAGCAAGGATATGTTTCCTTGAATCTCTTGAGCTTTTTTTTTTTCCTCAGTAATGTCAAACAATGGAATCGATCTTATTTGTGCCACATGTGACCTGGAAGTAGTCTATTTTAGGCTTTTTAAGATTTCAAAGTCTTTCCAGTTGTGAATATAATAAATTGATACAACTGAGGGGGAAAAAAAAATCCCAGTAACTTAGTCTGAAAATAAAACTCCAGTTTATTTCTGATTTAAAAACAGCTTCTCTCATGCTGTTTAAGCTTCCAGAGGATGGAATATTCCAAAGCTGAGGAGCTGTAATTTGCCACTCAAGCCCAAAGGGGATGTTTCACTTGGAAATTATAAACCTAACAATATTAGAAATACTGGGAGAACTTTAACAATAACCTACCTAAATTGCTGTCAGGTTCTCTAAAGTGTATTTCATTCTTTTAGAGCCATTGTCTGAGAGATACTAGTGGAAGGAACTTTTCCATCACTTTATTCCCCTGTCTTTGACACTTCATGCTTCTCTAGAGTGCTGTGAAAATGCATGCCTTAAACGGGAAGGCATAGTGGAGTACTGGGCTTACCTTTTTATTGTTGAGCTTTTCTGTTCCATTTTCCCTCTCATCACAGCATTCCTGAGTCAAAGGCATTGCTCAGGGCCACAGCGTGTCTGGGAACATCACCTTTTTTGGAGTGACTTGTCCCGCTTCAGCTTCCTCTTGGAGCGTGTTCAAGTAACCAACCCTGATAAGCAGCAATAGTTGCCAGAATAGCTCTGCTGCAGCACTCCCTGCCTACAGTGTTGATACTGCTCATTATTGCCTGTTGTTTGCTAACTAAGGAGATGCTTGGTTTGGGTAAGGACATCATGGTCAGTGTTTGTAATTAAGAATATCAGTTTGTGTTGTGTACCAAATTCCCTACATTACATGCCTGAGCCTTGACTGAAACCATAAGCCTTTGCCCTGAAAGGGAGAAGGGAAAAACCCCCATCAATGTCAGTGAAACTTTTCTTATGGAGTCACATTCTTAATTTTCACTTGGGCAGGGATTGTCTTTGTGTGATTTGCACTGGAGCTGTATGAAATTCTACCTGCCTGATGGATATTTTGTTGGTTTATGAGATTTTTTGATCTCTAATGTTAGTTCTTTAGGTTCTTAATTTGACCGTGACCATTGGTTCCTCCCATGAAAGTCATCTCCCTGCTATAGAAAAAAGGCTAAGCCACAATAAAAAGCAGAAAATGGCACAAATACTGCTATGATACTTTCTTTCCCTGTAGGCACAGAGGTGGCAGATTAACGAAGGAGCTCCTAAAATGGTAGTGAGAGTGGCTGTGACGAAAGAGCTCCTTTAGATACATTTTTCTAAAATGGGAGACAGGATTTGTGCTGCTAGTGAAGCATAGGTTCATGAGCTGTTGTTGGGAAGGATTCTGGTTTGCTAATAAAAACTGGAGGTTTTTAAAAGATTGAGATGTTAAAAAAAAAAAAAAATCTCCAACCTGATCCAATTATACTTTTTATCTCTGAAGACAAAATGAAAGTGTTATGCTCTCTTCTAAAGTACTTACAACTTTTTACAAGACTACTCATTTGCTGAGAAATAGCCATATGAGTTGTTTCAGTATCCCATCCTGTTAGCAAACAGTGATGGTGTTCAGAAACTCATTTTATTGCTCTATTAATGTTAAGGTAACAGCCATGGTAGCAACAAACGTTTGCTCATTTTGGATCCTTAGCTGTAGTGAGCGTAGCTGAGATTAATGGAAAGGATAACGGTAGATTTGATGGATCCTTTATTCTTAGGTTAGCTAAAATCCAACCCTTAAAACAATTTAGTGTAAGCCTGAGACTCTAAGATATCCTTTGAAGACCTTGAGAGAGCAATTTGTCAGTCTGGCCACTGAATCTTCTCTAGCAGTGCCTAATGATACCCAAGGGTCAGAGTGTCAGTAAAAGTGTCAGTAACAATTATATTTAGGATAAAAGAACATTAAAGGTAGAAATGTGATAATGAAATGTTCTGGCTTGGCCTTCTCAGAACAGAATGTTTTGGGTTTTTTTTTTTTTTTTTATTTCAAACTGATTTTGTTAAACATTCCTTTTAATAAGATCTGTAATAGGGGTTAAAACAATTGAAGTCATAGTAAATTACTTGCAAAAACAAACAAAAGAAGGATAATTTTTGTTGACCTCAGGTAATTATAAGTACTTAGTAAATGATTCTTAGAAATCTCAGCAGCCTGTAGGACTGTAGAACATAAAGTTGTCTTTGGGATCAGGTACCTAAAACTTTCTATCTTAATCAAGCAGCTGTTCATCCAAATCTAGAAAGAGTCCAGAACTCCTTCCTTGGGTTCTGAAGCAAGATGTTTCAGCTGCGCTGCTTCTGCACCACTTGTGTCATTTCATTAAAAAAAAAAAAAAAAAAAAAAAAAAAAACAACTCTGTGCTGGATTTATTGCTCTTTTTTCTTCTTCTTCTTCTTGTTTCAAAAGGTTTTGAAACTATAGAGGTTTTCATAGAAGAGAAACCCTGGGGTTTGTAGGTTCATATGACTGCAAGTGTTAGATTAGCCTTCCATCACTGGGTAGTTCACACTACTGATTCAAAACAATAATCCTGAGGATGATTTTCTGCTATTAGAAAAAGAACAGATGGAAAAATTACATGGACTAGTGAATTAACTCATCAGTTTCCTGATGCTTTACCGCTCAATTTTTGTTTGTGGTCTTGGGCATATCGATGAGGCCAGCTACCATATGTTCATGCAGGTAGCCTGCTAAATATATGTTAAAAAATGTACAAAAAGGCCTGGTATAGAAGAATACTGAACATTATATACACTTGTCTAGTGCATGGAGAAGTTGAAATTTGCTTTGTAGCCCTGTCTTCTGGATGGTTTGATACCCTGGATCAAACAGGAGTGTGAGATAAGCATTCAGGACATCTCAGGTATACATTTTTGAATATATTTAGCAGTGCACCCTACCCTTTACTTGTTTTAGTGTCAAATCTTTTCTCCTCTTCATAACTCCAGGAAGTCTTGCTCTGAAATTTCCTTGCCAGTGTAAGAAGTAGAGAGGCAGATGGCTAGGGGAGAAGAGCTTGCTGTATTTCTTTGGAAATGCATTAAAATGCCATATTGGTATATGTGTAATATGTACCTTCCAGTGAACTGTGAATTATCTGAAAACCTATTTTACAAAATAAGAATTGTAAAGGGTTGCTGACTGTCTAAAGTTGAGGTAATATTTATGAAAATACTATGCTTTACACTAAATGCAGTTACCAGACAGTGCAGTGGTGCTTGTACTTTCTTGTTGAAGCTATGCTGTGAAGCAATGCTATTTGTCTCTTACTCTGTAAATTGAAGGTGAAGTTTTGGCTTGTTTGGAAATATTTTGATAAAATATCTGGGGTTCCAAAGAAGAACAGCCTTTAGATCCAAAAGGACTTAGGCATCATGATGAAAGGCACCTTTGATACAAAATTTTTGAGATAATGCTGTCCGCATTTTTTTTCCAGGGGATGTACTTGTGTTTCCTGTTCTCAACACTATGGTTTTGAAACTGCAGCTAGAGATACTGATTTATATTGCTATTAGGCTGTTAGTTTTCTGTAACTGAAATGTTTTTTTTTTTCCTTTTTCTTTTGGGAGCACTTTATTTTTTTCTCTTGCATTTACCATAAATGTGTGTGCAGGTGCTGAATTGAGAAAAATAATCAAAGACTTTAGGACATGTTTGTTGTTTGTTTGAATTGATGTTGATAGCTCCTTCCATTTCTTATCTCTTGTAATATTTAAATAATGTCTGAAAAATTGCACAAAGAGGTATTTTCCACTTGGGAGTGGATACTGTAGCTTTTGAAGTGGAGGAAGGATGGCACGCAGAAAAAAAATCTTTTCCCTATTTGAGCTCTAAACTGAACTGCCACCAGGACAGATTGTAGCCAAAAATAAATATGGAATTCTCTTTTCTTAAAAACCTAAATATTTTACCATACTAGCTTTAAAAGAAAGTTGCTTAAACATCTCTCTGTCATGTTAACCATCCTTGTGTTTTTACCTTATGGAAAGCAAAATGTGTTCTTCTGAGCCATACTTTCCATGAACTTTGCAACCTTTGGTCCCTTCTTAGAGGCCATTCGTGTGTGCAGGCCTTATGCTATCTGGGAGATTATATGTGGGCTGTGGAAGTCGTACCTTCCAACTCTGGACTGTCAAATTAAGCCCCTCTGTAAACAGAGGAAGCAATAACAATAATATATAGAGATAAACCGCATAAACCATCATATGTTATACATAAATAAATCCAAAGCCTGTATATTCATGGAACATGTCAAAATTTTGGTTTGTGTGTGTCATTTGGGAGGTGAAATTAATAAAGGAGAGGTATTAATGTAATGAGAGAGCAGATCATCTTCTGTGACTTGTCATGTGTCATTGCAGCCTTTTGAATGCGCTCCTAGCTGTTACTGACTTTGGCTTTGCAATTAGTGATACAAATGAGTACATGCAAGTGCAACGTCTGCAGGAGAGAGGCTAAATTTTTTACAAATTCTGGTGTGTGCAGGAGAAGTGGGGAGATGGTGTTTTTGACCTGCTCCGGTTGTTCCCAAGTCAACAGCTGGTTTCACGGTCTGCTTGGTGCCTCACTGTCAGGGCCTTAGTCCAGCCCTGAGTCTGTGGAGGGGCTCTCCAGTTTGCTTAGACTGCTCAGGAATCTCTTTTCCCTTGTTTCAGTTGATACGCCTGGTTTTCTCTCACCATCTGCAGTGGCGTGATTAATATTCCAGGCAGCATTTTTAAAAAGATCTTTTTTTGCTTTTTCTTTGTGCTGCATGACTGACATCTCCTCACTTCAAGGGTGATTTTCCTATTGGCAAGAGGAGGAAGTGCCACACCAAGTATTACCTCCAGGAACAAGCAATATAAGTACTATAATGAGATGGTTTTTTTCAGAGCCTGTAACTGGTGACAAGGCATGGCAACTTTATATCAGACAAAGGTGTACAACACAGGGCTTATTAATGAGGATGGAATATCATAGTCAAGAGCCTTCCAGTGAGTACTAGGCAGAATAATGTAATATATCCTGTGTGTTGTTCCTATGCCTGGTATCTCCAGTTTGCATCATAAAACCTTTATGTAGCCAGTTCAAGCTAATCCTGGGTTGGCTCCTGCTCCCTCTTAGATGGATTATCAGTACCATGGCCTGCAATCCATCATTCCTGATCTCAGCTCTCACAGGCAGCACCAGCCGTCATCTCAACTTGCAGATCTGCTCAATTTAATTGGGTTCGTTTAGTAACCCTCTTTGTATTGAAGTCAACTTGAGAAGAGATGTAATATTTTCAGTTATGAAGACCTAGAAACTGGCCATAGTAAGATAAGATTGTAGATCAAGAAATAGGATTTTCATCATGTTAAGAACTCTTCATGGAAATATATATGGAACAAAAAATAAATGATTAACAAAGAATTCTGCAAAGATGCTACCAGTAAGGAAGCTGATTGGACTTCATCTGTTCTGATTGGAAGGAGGACTTTGATGTTTTATTATTATTGTATTTGTGTTTTGAGTGTTAGTTGGAGGGGAGGGGGAAAAAAAAAAGGCAAAACCAAAAACCACACTTTCTGCAACAACAAAAACATTCCAGTGAGTGGAATTTCAGGTAAAGTGGATAAGACTCTTCCTATATTTAAATTACCATAGGTCCTCCTTTGAATACCCTCCCTTCTTCCCACACCCGGACTTATTAACGGAAGGATTGACTGTAAAAAGTGAGTCCACACGTAGTATGCTGACATGGTAAGGTACATGATTTCTCTTTTGTAGAAGCAATCTTCCACATATTATTACCTGGCATGAGCTAAGGTCTGTTGCAACTGTATTAGTATCATGAAGTTTGTTAAGAAAAAAAATGGCAAAAGAAAGAAATCTGATTCCCAAACACCTTTTGGTGTTAGTCGTGAAAATCTTTTTTGAAGTTCTCTTCTTATCTCAGTACAAACATTCCCAGAGCATACTTCCAGAGAAGCAGAGCTCCAAAATGCTGTCAGCTATATTTAAAATGTTTAAAATGCAAGTTGTGATGGGAAACACAGTCTGAGGTTTTCGTTGCAAGAACCTCCATTGCTGAAGTGGTACCGTTTATGGCATGAACAGAAGGGGGGCAGCCAGGCAGCATCCCATTGCATGGTTTGTGTTCCTGATAGCAGCTAAATAACACTGCAGACTTAGTCTAAAGCTGCCTTTCTTTTGCTGACGTTTGCCATTCATCTGGACTCGGGATAACTCCAACTGGTGTCAAGCTTACTTGTTTGTGAACAGTTTTGTGGGCAGTGTTGAATGTCTCACGGTGTCTGAAAAATAGATCCACTTAAAGAAGTACATTTGCCTTTCAGCGTAGATTTCACTTAGCACTTTCCTTCAAGTCTAACACATTCAGCTTTAATATTTTTTGTGTTAATAATTAAAATAATGACCAGGGAACTCACAGTTCTTTAAGAGGCCAGATGTGGAAATGCATTTAATAAATGCATGTAATAAAAATTTCTTAGCTTTTCTACTGGAAGCCATTTTTTTTCTGTTAGCATTTTAGGGTTTTGCTTTATTTTCCTGGTCATGGCTACATTCTTGTCCTCTAACTTCCCTTATGCTATTAGCTAACGCGTGACCCTTTTGCCCGCTAAGCTGTTTCTAATATCCAGACAGTGAGTGAAATGCCAAGTGTAGAGATATAATGTAGCTTGGAATTTCTCATGAATTTTAAAATCAGGTTTTTTAAATTGACATTTTCACTAAATATTTTCTTTGTATTTTTAATGACTTTCAGCAGAACTGCATAATTAAACTTATGGGAGAGGAGGTTATTTCCTCCCCATAATCAAAGGAAATAGAACTCTATCCATTGTCTGTAAAGGACCTTGAGTCAAAAATTTAAGTTTTCAGTGCTGAATCTCCATTGAATGATTTTGGAGGAGCTGTCATAGGATTTTTATTTGTGAAAGCCTGTTAAAGAGACTTTACATAGCCTTTGAAATGTGGTAAGATCCAGTATCTGTTTGGCTCCTGGAAGGAAGGACAGGTAACGAGAAGAGGGACTCCCAGCAGCTCCTGTGTAGCAGGCGCTATATCTGATGCCTTCATAGTTCTTGGGCATCTTTCACAGCTTCTTCTCAATTTCTTTATACTCCTATGTGTGCTATTGGGCAGGAACCCGCACAAGGACCGAGTCCCTCAGATCAAGTTGGATTAAGGAAGTTGTGCAGTGGTGGTTGGTCCCTCTACCTTCCCGAACTGATGGGGGCCTTTGAGGGCCGTAAGACAGTTCCTCTTTGTTGTGCCATATGGCTCCCATGGGAAGGGAAGGTAGATACGCGACAACCCTGTGACAGAGGGAGTGAGCAGCCCTCTTGTGTCACCTGCTGCCAACATGTGCATGTTATGTCTCAGGGTAGGAAAGAGCCCCTGAACCCCACAGAAAGAGGCAGAAGGGGGCACTCTGTCAGGGAAAAGGATCCCGCTGGTACCTCGTTTCTCAGGGGGATCTGATAAACCTGTCAGGAAAAAAAAGCAATAAATGTGGCTATGAGCTGAAATAATAGTTGGCGTAAAGTTTCTCTGCTGGTAGGATCCAAGCTGGCCAATGCTGATTTCTTGCCATGTTGGCAAAAAGGTGCTGGACCAGAGCTTTAAGTTCCTGGCAGTCTAACATGGAACTTGATTATCAACAGCAGTCTTTGCTAAATGAGGACCACATTTACAAATGTGCTTAGAATTGTGCAGTTTCCATAATTAAACTCCTGGCCAAATTTTCAAAGCCTATTAGCCCCTGCTGTATACCCAACAGGCTTAGCTGGTTTGTAAAAACCTGGCAGCCAGTGCTGGGCTTCTCTGCTTCTGAAAATCAGTGGTGATTAAATGGCCATTCATCTTTTTCCTTCCCCTCCAGTTTAGGATTTGGAGTGGATTTTTTTCTGTTGTCTTGTTTTTTTTCCCTTTTTGGCATATCAGTAACTGCTAACTGAATACTGGGTTTGTTTTTAGACTAAGATAAAACAGTTGGTGGCTTTTAGCTTTTCTGAGATTCCCTGCTATGCAATTGTTCAGCTATAAAGGCATATAAGTTCTTCGATAAATAACTGCTTGATAACAGTTCACAAATGATGGGCTAGCCTGTGATTTTGCAGTCTGATTTACAAAATTGGCCCTGTGAGTCTCACCGAAGGTCAGTATGGTTCTTGCAAGGGTTTGGTGTATTCTTTCAAGTACAAAACAAAACCAGGAATCCACATGGGATTGAATTGGAATTAATGAAAAATATGCTACTGTAAAGAGTGCCATGTTATGGTACAGTTCTTAGAGATGACAAGCACGCCTGCAGTGCTATACACTGAATAGCTTATGAGGGTTTTTTATAGTCAGTGGAATTGTGATGGGGCATCCAGACATTTTACTTGTAGTTACACTGGTCTTTTTAGATACCTCATACTCTTCACATCTGAAGAGCGGAGCATGTAGTCTGGGTGACAGCTGCTGTAGCACAGCAGAAAATGGCGATGGTACTGATGAGAAATAACTCCTGGTAGCTCTTCTGGAGACAAGTAGTAATAAAAACAAAATAGTCTCTTTGACAGGTTCCCAAATATTCCTGGATCCTTGTGTAAGGTACCGAAACATCAGAGAGACATGGCTCTCAGCTCTTGGCAGTTATATTGGGTTCTGAGATTTAATATAGAGGGTCTTCTGTCAACAAATTTATCGCATCCGTCACAGAATGTATCCAGGGGATTAGAACTTCGAAATAATAAATTTCCCAAACCCTGCACTGATTCTAATGCAAAGACACATGCTTGTGCCTTTTAAGGAATATGAATAAGATGAAGATAGGCACTGCAGACAAAATCACTGTGGAGCTTTTACTCCATTTATTTGAGGTAAAAATCTGATCTCCATGTTTGGCCTAGCAATTACAAATGGAAAAATTTCCACCTTTACCTTACAGTTATTGAAAAATAGCTGAGGTAACTATGCAACTGTAAAGCTTTTATGGAGACAAATACCAAGACCAAGCTAAGGACCTAATTACTTTTGCTTGAGCAGGGGGCTGATGAGTGCTGATTTCCTGGCTGCACACTCCTTTCTCTTAAGACTATTCCCAGTTTTTGAATCAAAATATGCTAGCATCCCAAAATAAAAACTGTCATTTAGACCTAGTGCTTTAGATGAACTACCTGTTCAGGTAAACCTGGAGTACAGATTTTCTCTGTTCTGCCTGCAGAAAAAAAAATAGATATAAAAATTAATGAACTGAAGAATTCTTCATAAGAAGCTGTCATTGATGTTTAGGTTGATGTTTAGGATACAGTCATCTCCTGTGAATAACCAAACTTCATATTTAACTGAAACTTGGTTGTCTGTTCCGGCTAGTACGTTGTATATTAACGTTTACTGCTTCTCCATTTTTCAAGCACTTTGTTTCTTCCTTTCTCTTTGAAAATTCACATCACATTAAAAAAAAAAAAAAAAAAAAAGCTTTAGAAAACAGCTAGGTTGTATTCTGTGTATTGATGTTAATTTGCATGTTGTTATTATTTCTCTCTGAGGAATCCTGACCTCCTTGAATTTGGTAGAACATGGGAAAGCAGGTATAATGTCAGCAAAAAGTGTCATGGGCAGACTTCTAACCCTAGCACCTTCCCCGTGAAGGTGAAAAGGAATTTCTCTTTTATAGCTGAGCTCTCCATATTTCCAAGGAAAAATCCCTGCAAAGGAGTGATCTTTCTGTCCCTACTCATGTGTTACTTTCACAATACTCCTGAATATAGAAGAAAAGACTCTTTGGGACTCTTACCTGTGTAAGGTGGACTCTTAAGCTCTAGATTTACCCTTCTCCAGTGCTGTCTTTCTGGAGTGTTCTACACTGCAGTCTATAACTGAGGTAGCTTTTAGCAACATCTGATTGTTTTGTGCTACTGAAGAAGACAAAGAGCATGTGGTTATAGGAGACTACAGCTTGTTTACTCCTTCTCAGAGTTCCCCCCAGCCCTCCCGCTGTTCTTAGGGAAAGTGACTCAGGGATCTATTGTCATAACTGTGTTATAGAGCTGCTCTTTTCTTCTCCTCCCTGTAAATGACAAATTTGTGGGTTTATAGAATTTCCCTAAGATCATCTTTGAATCAAAGAACAGGAAGGCAGTCAACAAGCTATCCTAAGGAAAACAGTTAAAAATTGCCTTTAAATTTGTGTCGCCAAAATTATCCCTTTTATTTTCTTACCTCTTTTCTTTAAGAAACAGACTTGGATAGTTGAGAATGTACTCTTTTTTATGACTAATTTTTCCCCTTGTGATTTTATTCTAAAGTATACACATTCCTTGGCCTTCTGTTCTTAGTGGAATTGAGAGTTGTCTGTTCTTTGCTTGTCAAGGGAGGGCTAGTTCTCACAGTCGGTGTGTGAACAAGGCTCCCCTGACTTTCCTTCAAAGACCCAAAGTGTTGAGAGTTAGGCAAGTGCTCTTCTCTCTTGCAAGCCAAGAGTAGGAATACAATTAAATGGTATTTTCAGAGAAGTTGAATTACAGGTCAGTGACTATCCTTTGCAGATAGTTTCTTTGAAAGGGCATGTACAAAATGACTTGTTCTCCAATGAAAATTCTACCAGTGGCAAGGTAGTATTATTCACAGGTGAAAAGGACATTTTTTTTCTAGTGTTTTTCTAGTCAGGTTTGTTTGTTTGAACAGTGTCCTTTTGTAACCAAAACCCTATTAATAAAATCTGTTTACTTCGTTCTTCATTGGATAAGCAGGTTTCTGGAAAATAAGGAAATTCATGATGGAAAGGAAGGGTGTACCTCGAATACTGTGCTCAGTTTAGGGCCCCTCACTAGAAGAAAGACATTGGGTCGCTGGAGCGTGTGCAGAGAAGGGCAAATAAGCTGGTGAAGGGGCTGGAGCACAGACCTTAGGTATTAGGAAAAATTGCTACACAGAAGGAGTGGTGAAGAATTGGGACAGGCTGTCCAGGGAAGTGCCACCACTGGCAGTGATCATCCCTGGAAGTGTTCAAGAAATGTATGGATGAGGCGCTTAGGGACCTGGTTTAGCAGGCAGGGTGATGGTGGGTTGTTGGGGCCTTAGTAAGAATATAAGAAACTGGAGTAATGGGATTCACCCCGAGGAGAAGAACGTGTTCGCGGGCAAGCTTCAGGGGAACTGGACCGATGCCTGGGAGACCTAGCAACCAAGCACCGGGAGGAGCACCAATCAGCTGGGTGCCTGTAGCCGACCAATGAGAATGCTGCTTCTTAGCACATGCCCACGTGTACTGGTATAAAGCTCTGTTGCAGACGACAGCAGAGCGAGTTGAACTCACTTCATATAGAGGTGTTGTTCACTCTGGCTTGTGGAGTGAGCCTTGACATCTGGTGACCCTGACGTGATCGTGCAAAAATGCGAGGGATCCTGCAGCCAGCAGAGAAGTAGCTGGGTGCCCGAAGAAAGGCGGATTGTGGCCACGACTGATGTGGTGAGTCAGAACTGACCTGGTGAGTCAGGGAACAGGATGGGAATTGCTGCATCAGCAACTAGAATGAAAATTGCTGCATCAGCAATGGAACATGCTACTGTTGAATGTTTCTTAAGGCTCGCTTGAAAAACTAAGACTGAGATCTCAAAAACCGATTTAACTGACTTACTGCTGTTTTGTAAGCAGAGAAAACTCATAGAAGAAACTTCTCAGGCATATAAGTTTGAGTCATGGGAACGAGTGGGAAAGGAACTATGGGATGGTGTGCAATTAGGTTCAGAGGAAGCTTGGTGACTCACGAAAACATATCGTCTTATATGGCCAATGTTTGAATGGTTAGTCGCTGTCGCTTTCTGGGAAGCACTCCACGGAGAAAAAGGAGAGGAGAATGGGTTAGAAAGCTCTGAGTGGTCTAAAATTACTGAGCCGAGTCTATGCGAGAAAATAGATAATAAGAAAAAAGGGGCTTCATCTCAGCAGGCGTGTCCAGTAACTATAGCCAAACGAGAAGTATGGGGGGGAGTGGATGAGTATTTCCCCCCCCCCCCCCGTGGGAGGGGGAGGAGCGACCACCCCCCACAGTGCCCGAATGGGAGGGGGAGAAGTGACCACCCCCCACAGCGCCCAAAATGGATGTGGATAAGGCACCGATCCCAGATGGATCGGATGACGAGGCGCGAAAAGGTACTTCTAAGATTCAAAAGAAAGGGGAAGCAGCTGGAGGAAGCGACCCAGCTGAAGAAGGATTGTTGCCGTGGCTCCCAGCCACTACAGGTGGAAGTAATGATGAGGGAAAGTGTAAGAATGTAATGCCACCTGTTGATCCAACCTTTAATGCAGGAGCAGGGTATAAGGGACTGATAGAGAATGCTCAGTTACAGGGGGAATTTGTATTAACCCCACTAGCAGCCCCCGTAGTAGTGGGAGCCCAGGGCCCCAAGTGGGAACCTTTAGATTGGAAATTAGTGCAAGGTTTACAAAAAACAGTGATGCAATATGGACATGATAATAAGCTTGTTCGAAACCAAGTCTCTGCTTTGTTTAAATATTCTAATATGATTCCTGCAGATAGCAGAGCTATAATGGAACTTCTGCTCTCCTCCACTGCTTATATGCTCTGGCTGGCAAAGTGGCAAGAAAGGTTGGAAGAAAAGCAATTGGAAAATTTAAATTGTAGTATGGATGATCCATTAAGGGTCGCCACTCTTGACCAATTGATGGGGAATGGGCGTTACTGGGCAACCGAGGCCCAGGCAGTGCTTCATCCTAGAATATTACAACAGTCAAAAAATGCAGCTTTAGCAACCTTTCTTGCCCTGCCACAGATAGGAACACCTCAATTACCATATACCAAAATAGTACAAAAGCCAAATGAGTCTTTTTTCGGCTTTGTCGACCGGCTAAAGGAGGCCCTGGATATGGCACCTAATGTGCCTCCAGAGATGAAAGCGATATTGGCCAAAGAATTAGCAATTCAAAACGCGAACCAATCCTGTAAACAACTATTGGCTACTCTGCCACTAGGGGCTTCAATTGTTCAGATGATAGAGACATGTTCCCGAGCACCAATGATGGAGGAAGAGCAGAAGGCTAAAATACATGGCATGGCTTTGACTGCAGCACTCAGAGGGGAGAATGTCTGGAAAGGGGGATAAAAGATTTCATGGAACATGTTTTCTATGTGGTCAACTAGGACATATGAAAAGGAAGTGTCCTAACAAATTTAGGATTGGAGGTATGGGTCCGAAAAGATTTAATGGGAACTGTGCAAAATGCCAAAAGTTTGGGCATAAGGCACAGCGGAGTGTCGGTCATGATTTCGTAAGAACGGTAGACCGCTGCAGGGAAACGGGAGCTGCCGTGTTGTGAGGGATGCGGCGAACAAATATCCCCAAATGATGGTTGCCTCTGCGAACTCTCCTCTGCAACCTGCGGAAGCGCAGGAGTCGATCTGGCTGTGGCAAAGTCCACAGTAATTAGAGACTCTGATGTGCACATATTAGAATCTATGTGCACTGGTCCCCTGGGAGGGGCCTATCCGCTTTGGTGATTGGCTGTTCCTCAGCTTCAAAAATGGGTATTTTTGTTCTACCAGGATGTATTGATGCTGATTATTCTGGAAATATTGGTATAATGGTAAAAATCTTCAACCCCCCTATTACTATTCCGGCATTGAGCAGGATAGCCCAACTAATACCTTTTCGACCCATAGTCCCTAATCCTGGACAGGCCCAGCGTGGAAATAAGGGCTTTGGATCTTCTGGATCCCCTCAGGTTGCCTTTTGAGAAAAAAATAACTGCTCAGCGTCCTACGAAACTCGTGAGTGTGGTGGGACCGGATGGTATTCGTCTTACTGAGGTTGCCATGATGATTGATACAGGGTCAGATATCACTATCATTCCCAAATTTGCGTGGCCACCACAGTGGGATCTACAAGAGATTGATACCCCTGTGACAGGTATCGGGGGGGCAATCTCCAATGCAGATTAGTCGATGTTTTGTAACAGTTATGGATGAAGAGGGAAACAACCAAGATAAAGCCTTATGTGATGTGCATGTCACTGTGGCTACTGGGAAGGGATGTTCTGGCCCAGTGGGGAATCACTTTGCAGACACATTTTCCCTAGCGGCCATTGGGGGCAGCTTCCGCCCTACTTTAAAGTTAAAATGGATCACAAAGGACCCTGTGTGGGTGGACCAATGGCCACTACCAGAGGAAAAGCTGCATCACCTAAAGGAATTAGTTAAAGAACAGTTAGACCAAGGTCATATTAAGCCGTCAACAAGTCCTTGGAACACCCCTATTTTCACCATTAGGAAAAAATCAGGAAAGTGGAGGTTGTTACATGATCTCCGAGCTGTTAACGCATGCATGGAAAACATGGGAGCTCTACAACCAGGGTTGCCCTCACCTGTTATGCTCCCACAGGCATGGAATTTGCTAGTAATTGATCTAAAAGATTGTTTCTTTAATATACCGCTTGACCCAGAGGACAGTGAAAAATTTGCCTTTACGGTTCCTACAATTAACAGGGAAGGACCATCAGAGCGATACCAGGGGGTAGTTCTTCCCCAAGGAATGAAAAATTCACCAACCATCTGTCAATGGTTTGTGAATTTGGCCCTGAAACCCTGGAGGGAAAATCACCCAGATTTGATTCCGTACCACTATATGGATGATATTCTAATAGCAAGCCCCGAAGTTTTACCAACCGAGCAGGAAGAGGAGTTAATTAACTGTTTAAACGAATTTGGCCTGGTCGTTGCCCCTGAAAAGATTCAAAGGCAAGCTCCTTGGAATTATTTGGGTATGGTTATCACAGAGGCTAGAATTAGACTCCAGAAGCTTAAATTGCAGACAAAAATTGACACTGTTAACTGTGTGCAAAAATTAGTGGGAGACATCCAATGGATCAGGAATTTTTGCGGCATTACAAATGCGGAAATGGAGCCTTTGTTTCAACTGCTTAGGGGAGCTAAAGAGCCTGCGGAAAAGCGGAGCTTAACCCCAAAGGCTGTCGCAGCCCTAGAACGAATCGAGGAAAAGATAGCTGAAACAGCAGCCTACAGATTCCAGGAAGGATTACCAATATCCCTGGTGGTCTACAATCGGGAAAGGGAGGTGGCGATAATTATCGCCCAGATAGATGAGAAGGGGATCCTGTTTGTACTCGAATGGGTTTTTCTCCCAAGTCACCTACGACGCACCCTAACTCAAAGGCATGAAGCAATTGGAATGGGAATTTTGAAAGCCCGGCAACATGTACGAACAATTGCCGGCAGAGAGCCTGACAGTATCATCCTGCCTCTAAAGGCTCTGGAGTTAGTTGAAGAATGGTGTTTGAAAAGCGCAGAATTTGCTTTAGCTATTCAGGGAATTAGAGTGGGCAATCACTATCCTAAGCACCTTCTCTTCCACACCTCTTTGGAGCTGGAAGAACGAGAAATCCAGAGTTCAAGACCATTATCAAACGCGATTACTGTATTCACGGATGCTAGTAGCAAAACTGGAAAATATGGATATGCTTTCCGGGAGTCAGGTCTTTAGAAAACTCAAATTCGGAGGGAAACCGCATCTGTGCAGGTCCTAGAACTAAAAGCTGTAATTTGGGCATTTCTAACTTTTCACGATCGGCCCATGAATATAGTTATTGATTCCCTATATGTGGTAGGCATTGTTCAACGAATTCATAGGGCAATTATAGGACATGTAAACAACCATAGTCTTCAAGCTTTGTTTGTTCAACTGTGGAACATCATCCAACAAAGGAAGCATGCCTTTTGGGTGTCACATTTGTAGTCATACTGCATTACCTGGCCCTTTAACAGAAGGTAATGCAGTCATAGATAGTGCTGTGTCAGCAGCAGGTATCCCTTGTTGGGTGGACCAACAGGCATTGACTTCTCATTTATTTTTCCATCAATCTGCTCGAGCGTTACAACGTGAATTTAAAATTTCCCGAGCAGCAGCTCGTGCTATCATTGCTGCCTGCCCTGATTGTGCAAGATTGACCCCTTTACAGGAAATGGGTACCAACCCGAGAGGGTTACAACCAAGGCAGATATGGCAGTCAGATGTCACAGAATTTGCACCCTTTGGGCGACTAAAATATTTACATGTTACTGTGGATACCTGTTTGAAGGCTCTCTGGGCAACCCCAGCCACTTCCACAAATGCCAAGTCGGCCTGCAAACATTGGGCTCAGGTAATTGCCGTCTTAGGAAAACCTGACATCATAAAAACAGATAACGCACCCGCGTATAAGAGTAACAACTGTAAAACCTTTTTCCAGCAATGGGGAATAATCCGTCAGGTGGGTATCCCGTATAATTCTGGTGGTCAGGCCATTATCAAGCGTCACCATCGAAATCTAAAACAATTACTGTCTGTTTTGAAAAAAGAGGGGGGAGATGGGTCCCTACGAATTAACCAGTAAAGCATGCTATGTTTTGAATTGGCTTAACCCTAGAAATGATGACAACATACCTATTTTCACCCATTTTTCTAAAAATTCAGCTGATCTTTCGTGAAAGAAGGTACAGGTAGAAGTTTTTTGGCCGCAGAAACAGATCTGGGAAGGTCCAGTCGAGTTAGTTACGTGGGGACGGGGTTATGCTTGCGTACTTGGAGGAGACGGAGCAACCTGGGTAGGACCGTGGTTGCAGAAGGACAGGGACAGTTAATGAACCATAGATTACAGAAACTTTGTACCGCTTATGCGTGACCAGAATGATTATACTTGTGTTTGCAGCTATGTTACTTTGTTTTTTGTCAATGTTTGCAATGTTTATTGTTAATTTTCTTTTTGAAAAAGAGGGGGAAATGCTGAGGCTTACAGCTATGTTGCTTTGTTTTGCCAATGTTGCAACGTTTATTGCTAATTTTCTTTTTTGGAAAGAAGAGGGGGAGATGTTGGGGCCTTAGTAAGAATATAAGAAACTGGAGTAATGGGATTCACCCCGAGGAGAAGAACGTGTTCGCGGGCAAGCTTCAGGGGAACTGGACCGATGCCTGGGAGACCTAGCAACCAAGCACCGGGAGGAGCACCAATCAGCTGGGAGCCTGTAGCCGACCAATGAGAATGCTGCTTCTTAGCACATGCCCACGTGTACTGGTATAAAGTTCTGTTGCAGACGACAGCAGAGCGAGTTGAACCCACTTCATATAGAGGTGCTGTTTACTCCGGCTCGTGGAGAGGGCCTCGGCACTTGACAGAGTGAGCCTCGACAGTGGGTTTACGGTGGGACTCGATGATCTTGAAGGTCTTTTCCAACCATTATGATTGTATGATTCTTTAAGTATGAGAGTAAAAGTTTGGTATATGTAAATTTGAGTGGAGAAAAATTTAGCTGACCAGCTCTTTTTTATATGGAGAAAAAATAAAAGAAATTTCACTAAATGTTGAGAAAATGATTGTGATTTCTTCCTTGTTGCTAAATATGTAAGGAGCTAAATATTGCTGTTAAACTCGGTCTTACACAAGACTAACTGTAGCTGAAATCAAACCTGGAGAGCATTAGTCGACCCTTTCCAGCTCTGACAGGATCATTGTAAGAAGCCATCTTGTGTTTTCAATGTGAACTGGAAAGCCATATTTTAAATTGTCTTAATTTTCTTCTGAACATGAGCAGAGCATATCAAACTGTCTGTCAAATATATTTTGACAAGATACTCTGTCACACAGTTTGTCAGGTCAATAACCAGGTTATGTCATCCAAATGACTGAAGAAAATTCGGAAAGGAATTTAAAAAAAAAAAAAATCTAGGGGATTCCCAAAGATAGGAAACATCCTTAGAAAGGGTTTAACCATGTGGATCAGCCACAATTGTAAAACAATTCCCTTTCTACCTGTATTCCTTGAAAAAGAAACCTCTAGATGAAATGAATGATTAGGTCAAGAGTTTATTAATGAATAGAAGCAAGTTCTGCTGAATTCTGCTTCACATAGGCAAAATGTTAAACAGGTTAAATATGCTACTATAGCATAGCACATTTTAACCAGACTTTCACAGTACTAGTTCTGAGCTCAGTGAAGAACTGGACATTTCCGTAGGCCTTGCCACCGTTGTCAAGCCACTTCTATATTCAGCATGCTGCGGGACAGGTTTGCGCAACAAAATTGTACCTCCATGTATATATGTGATGTAAGAAGTTTCCTATCTGAATCCACTTCTTTGTTTCCCAGCTGATGTTTGTAGGGCTGTTTCCGGCACCAACAGAAAAGAGCTTTTGTAACTGCTGCCAGATAAAATCTTCATGTCAGAATATTCTGTATCTGATCGGAAGGACTCTGATGACATTGCGTATTATGGCTAGTTACAGCAGCAGAAACATTGCAGGTTAGACAAGGAGAGAGATGATTCATTGGCTCTTTCAGTGCTTTAGTTTCTGAATAAAATGTAACTATGAAGCTATGTGCATAATATGCATGCAGGCTTTTTTTTTTTTTTTTTTTTTTAACATTTTACATATGTAGTATGATCTTCCCTTTCTAGTTATGCTGGAGAAGTGTGGAGATTGCAGCTATCTTCTTTGAGAAGACCGAGCCATCTTGAAGGTTGTTCACATTTGCTGCACCTCTAGCTTTTGGTGTAATTTTTGGCCATTTCTTAAGGTGCTCCTTTATCTCACAGCACTGATGAAAGCAGACGAACAAGTAGACTCACTACTTGGAGTTATGGTGAGCAACACAATCTAACTCAACCAATTCCTGGAATTTCATTTTCACAGTGCATGTTGGAAACCATCCCTGTTGTAATCTTTTTTTTTTCCTTTATTAGCTTCTATTTTTAATATGACATGCAATTTTCAAGTGGTAAGAGTTTCATAAATATTTCACTATTTGGTCTTAAAAAAAAAAAAAAAAAAAAGGCAAGACCAGATGTCAAATCTATGTTTCAAATGTGACATAATATTGTTTGAATTGATGCAAAGAAGAAGATAAAGTTTAAGGTGACATAAGCCAGCAGGGGCATAGGCTAGAGTAATATCCCCCCTATATACTTGAAGAGCCATGAGGGAAAACGTGGGAGCTTGTGAATCACGCTTTCACAGCAAGGAAGAGAGGGAGCAAGCAGAACAGTAGTACTGAATCCTGAGCCTGTCCCTGGAGCTGTTCGCCAGCATGGTGGGATGCACCCAGAGCTGGAGCATGGCAATAGCGTGCCCAGCACAGCGCTACTCTGTTGCTACGGGGCAAGCAGGAATTGAGCAGCATATCCAAGACGCTGGCTCCGTGAGGTCTCCTGCGGCAACAAGAATAGAGGGGAAATGATCAGCAAGAGCATTAACAACATCGGTAAAATCATTAATATGTTTCTTAGTGTCTTTTGTCTTTCAGTATTGTAAGGACATTACTTTGCAACAATTACTTTGCAAACAAATTTAGGTACAAGGACAAAAACCGTTGCTGATCTGAGACACATAGATGAAGTATTAAAGTTCAGAATTCAAAATCAAGTTAATTTTTAAGGATCTGTAACTCAGCAAAGATTCAACTTTTTCAGATGCCAGAGAAATGTTTCCCCTTGTTTTCTGAGTAAATCACTAGATTTGCCACTGTGGTTTCGCAAGTCAGAGTTCATGGCTGTGGAGTTAAAAATTGAGCTCTCTAATAAATCTGTTTAACTATGGACACACTGCTGCCTATACATCTAATAACTTTAGAATTGTCACTGCATGAATATTCTGAATATAAAGACCCATATTTTATTATGCTTTGCAAAACAGATAATTACTACCATACTTACAAATGAAAGGCAAAGGAACAGCTATTAATGGTGTAATGATTTACAGCCCAGCTTTGCTTCCAGACAAGAAGACTCCAAAATCCTATGACTATTCATTAAAACTTGCAAGTTCATTAAATACATGGTAGGATTTCTGAAGGTTTTATTCAAAGTCAGCCACCCTGAAGGTCCGAATTTCAATGGGAGTTAGGTATATAATATGTGTAGGCACTTCAGGAAATCCCAGGAGAGCCCTTATAAAAAAACAAACAAAATAGCCTATAGACAACTAAGTTCAGTTAAACAAACAAAGTCCAAGTTCACAGCTGCTTAAACTCACTGTGCTTCCCTTTTAAAACTGCAAATTCTTTTAGCCTCAGTATTTCTGTGTTTACACATCTTTGGATCTATCCTGGATTTAGCAACTGCCTAGGCCCTTCTGCAGGGCTTAAGAGTTTGCAAAGGTAGATGCTGATTATTTTGCCTTTCCTGAAAAGGAGGCAGCCTCACCTCTGCCTGTATCTTAAGTGAGCCAGTGATACTCTGTTTCCCCAAACACAGGTTTGGATGCTCTCTGCTTAATCTTTATGAGTCTAGCCATATTTTTTTAGTATATGGAGGCTTTGTGCTGATTTCCAAGGGTGTCAGGCACCTGGCTGTTATTAAACATACTCTTTAGTATATACATTTATTTCTGGCATGTCCATACAAATCCAACTATAAACATTTTAGACCAGGTCTGCGCCTTCGAGGGAGGGAGGCATTAGACGGACCAACTTAGATCTACAGCAGCTCCTGTCCTAGCACCGTAGCATATCTCTTTTGGGAGCTGACTTAGTATATCATCTATATCTTGGTATATCTTAATACTTTGCTGAGCCATATGGCCATACCACCTTCTTTAGAGCCAGCCCGGGACATTTTGCACTGCACTCCATTACAGATTCTGCATGCAGGCTCTGCAATGTACATTTTTTTGGCTGTTTTACCATGGGTTATAAAAAATGTAATTAGGTATTGTTTTAGGAGGTCACGGAAAATACTTGTTTAGAAGGATACGCTACATCAAAGGAAGTCCATTTATCTGCACATTTATTGCTTTTGTGTGAGGAGATGGAAAGGAAGGTAGGACCCCCATCGGGTTTCACTTACAATATCCTAAAGCAACTTCACTGAGGTCACATAAAAAGGAGTACAGAAGAGTTTCTCTGGATTCAGAGTGGCCTGGCATTCGTGAGCCAGCTAGTGTGCCCCTAGCTACATCTCCGTTGCTGAAGAGCTAAGCTATGGTGTAATGTACATTCAAATCCAGTGGCTTGGGAACATTCTTTGGGGATTCTGCTGGGCTCTCATCTTTGATTTTTTGTCATTTTTCCCTCTTATTTTACATATGTGCTACAACAGAATTGGTTAGTACAACACATTTATGTCATTAGTAGAGGGTTTGTTTTTTTTATGATGAGTGATATCATGTAATTTAATTGCTGGATTTCATAAGCAGGGTTAGTGATCTCTACCTACTCCAGATCAGTAGAGATACCACAAGGATTCCTATCATATGGTGCACTTAATTATGAGAAATAAGCAGGGATAAATTAAGCCTATAAAAGGCCCAGATGGATATTTTATTTGCATCATGAATGCATGCTATGATGAAAATATGGCAGTTGGAGGGCCCCTTTGAAGCAGAACTCTGGATCCACACTTAATCTATATTGTAAAAAAAGATGTGAACAGTAAATTCAGCAGATCATGACAAGCATATTGGAAGACTTCGGCTTCAGCAAAGAGCCTCATTTTAATTTAGAGGAGAATGGGGGAGGAAAGCAGAGGCAGGAAGGGTCTGAGGGGTTAAGCTGGCATGCAGTTTTTTGAGCAGTTACAATGGAGACCTGGGACTGAACAGAAACAGATGCCCTGCTTGGAGCCCCAAGGCTCCAGGAAACCCACCTGATTTACAAGGGGGGTTGCACTTGGAGTGAGTACGGAGTGCAGCCCCCCATTGCTATGCAGGCTCAGGGAAGATGTGGTTCGTGTTAGCAATATGGCTCCACTGGGAAAGCAGTGGTTTTACTCACTTCTGCTCATGAATAAATTACATTTTTTAAAAAATTCATTGGAGACAACAAAATCAGTGGAAAAATAGCTCCTGCATTTAGAAAGATAGCCTACTACTGGGAGCTAAATGTTACAGAACTTCTCTAAATCAAGTATAAGGGTATTTTTACATCAATTTCATTTATATAGAAAAGTCCAAGTAGGCAGACAGTAAGAAGTCAAATTTAGCGTTTGTACAGCAACTCTGAGATAATAGAAGTTAATTCTATGTGCATTTAAGCAATGATTTCTAGTGTTACTAAAGAAAAGTAGGAGTAAAACAGGAGAAATTCCTGTGTGAGAGAGAGAGATTTAAATTTGACTGTTGCATTTCTTGATTTTTCAGTTTGCTTTGTGGTTCTGTGATATTAGTTACATATTGATGCTTACTGCCTACAGTAAGCATCGGACAAAAGCCTGTTTTGTTTGTTTGTTTGTTTTCTCGGGTTGTTTAACTTTATTTAAGGATGTTTTCTGAAGCACTGATTCTCCTCACATTACCTCAACCTGCTTTTCCCAGGACAGTTTATCTTGGCTTGAGTTTTTTTAATGTGTTCCATGGTGTGAGGAGGGAAGCTGTACTGTATTTCGAACATAAAATCCATTCTGTTGTGGAATATTTCTATCTGAAATGCAGTGCACTAATTCAAACAATCGATACTGGGGTATTTTCTGAGACACAGAAGAATCACAGCTAGGTCGTACTCTGTGACAGACCGAGTCCTGCGCCTTTCCTCTTTCCTGCATTTCCCTATAGCTAATGAAGATGTTTTCAATTTGGAATGATGGGCTCTCTGTTTCTTTTTTTTCGGACTCTCCAGCATGCATGTTCTAGGGCAGCTGGATACCTCTCTTGCTACTGTGAAATCTATGAGGTAGCAAGTTGGCAGTGTTTTGAGTTTCCACTATTTAAGCCTTCCCAGTTGCAAACCTAGCCCTGCTTATTTTGCAATGATCAGTTTCTGTGCTGGTGGAAATTATTTCTTAAATGTATTTCTGTCTCAGCAGAGGGTAGATGTTGAGGCTTTATTTATTTATTTATTTAATGTCCTTCATGCCTTTCTGAACTTTTAATTTTCCCCACCCTCTTCCAGGTTTAAGGAAAGGAAGCAGATTGATGGTGGCTCTCATTCTCTTAACAGGGACACTCAGCCTGTCATTTTGTTCAGATATAAGAGATCTAAAGAGTTTTGGTATGCCATACAATAAGGGACTTAAAGAATTGACTTGGGATCTATGCCATCCTTGCATGGGGACACAGCCTTTCCTGAGTGGCGTTTGGTTGGCTTTCAGCTACCAACATTTAGTTTCATGAGACTCTTCTTACCTGGTTGTTTCTAAGGGATCCAGCTTAACTAACAGTAAAAATTTCAACAGCAAATGGCAAGTAGTAGTGTGGGCTGGTCAGCAAGTTCCCTTCTTTCTGTATGAAAGTTTTCACCAAGAAGCTATCCTGATAAAGGTGTCTGTGATGACGAGAAGAAATCAGCCTTCCTCCTCCAAGGGATGAGCTGGCATTTGGATGCAGAGTCTATGCTGGTGACTTGTGTGCTCCTCCCTGGGCTGTTGCTTGTTGTGGGAGCAGTTCGGCAATTCTTGGTGTTCCATGTTGGGTTCATGTCAGCCCTCCCTCACACTAGGACCAAACTTTTGACAGGAGACGTTTGTAAACTACTCTTACCAAAATATAGGTAAGAGATGGGCGTGAGATGGCTGCTGAGTATGTGTTTAGTTGTATGAAAGCACATCGGAGATTCTCTTCCAATTTACCTGAACAGTGCAAAAAATACAATGACTTTTTGGTAGTGACTCCTCCTATCTAGACGAGAGTGAGGCAAAAATTCTACCTAGTATTTGTGACATCGCTGTGCATGAATGTGCATGATGCTGTGCATGTGCTAAGTGGTTCCAGGGCGGCATCGGAGAGGAGCTATTGGTTTGGGGCAGGCACATGGAAAGGCATGTGCCAGAAAGGCAGCACAGGTGCTGCGTGGTGTTTGAGTCCAGCAGAGCACATTGTAGTGGTCTGCTACAGTCAGACAATATTAGTTGGTATGGCTTCATGAATAAACTATATTTGGCCTCTACCTGCATTTTTCACAGATTTCATGAGTTGCCAGTGTGTTGTATTAAGCTGTTGTGGTACTGATGATGTTATCAGTTTTGTAACTTCTGCAAGACAAAGTAAATAGTGTGTGAGGAGAAATAAAATTAAGTGTTTGGGCAATACTAAACAGAAACAACCAAAAAAATTCTAAGAACTTGCATCACTTGAAATCAAAAGCTCCTGCCTGCAGCTGATGTTGTGACACCAGGAATACCCTATAAGAGATAGAAAAGGGACAAGGAAAAAAAAATATATTACTAACAGCCTCTCTTTCCTCAGCTCTTCAAGTGAAACAGCTATTCTAACAAAAGCTTTCTTATTTTGGCTCCTAAAATCTTGTCTGCAGTAAGGAGGTTGGCCAGAATGAGCAATGTTGCAAAAAAATCAACCAAACAACGAGGACAAAACACTCTTAACTGACATTCCTTTATGAGCAAAAGTGTGTAGTGACTCTTGGCTCTTGTTTCTAGTTGCTCCTTACAAAACCCAAGGTCTTATGCTGAAAGATAACCCAGAGAACTGCTAATGACTCCAAATAAGAGGTGTGAGTATCATTTACACCTATCTGTTCCCCTTTAGCAAGAAAGAATATAGCCAGAAAATCACAGGCACATAATCCTACAGAGAGCATTTCAAATAGTAAAGGTTGAATTTATTTGACTCATATGCTTCCTTATTCTGAAAAGGAAAATAAGAATTATGTAGAGTATTTTAGAAGGACAAAAATAATAGTTCTCCTGCTGTGTGTTCTCACTTTGAAACAAATGAAAAAGAACAACACAATGATTAAATAAAGCTCCAGAATATTGAAAATATTCTTTATAAAAATACATAAATACAAACAATATGTGATTTAGAAATGTGAGCCAAAAATATGCTTAAAAAATAGACTTGTGGATTTTTCATTGATTGATAGCAGGCACTGGTAACAAATTTTCAAATTATTAAATTCTGTTTTAAGCTTTCACCTGCAAATGAAAATATTCCTTGTTTAAATTTGTTGCCTTCAAATATACAGAGTGAGTATAAACGAATCCAGTTTTCAAAATTGCTAGCATTTCTTGTGGGGTCTATTCAAAGTGCTTTAGAGAAAAATGAGGCCATAGCAGAATTTCAGTTACGCATAATATAAGTTTTCAAAATTTATTTTTTTTTTCTTACTAGAAAAGTATGTTGTCCAAAAGAGGGGTTATTCCATAGATCTTATGAGATTGCTGCGATGTTGACCAGTATCTGCACTGCCTGTTCTGTCCTTCGGTCCATCTGTTGATTAATAAGCTTTGTAACAAGCAGGACTTAGTTTTCTTTGCTTGTGCAGCAGTTGTCATGGGATGGGGATCCACAAGTGAATTCCTAGAAAGTTTGTTATTATGGGTAATGTGTTAGGCAGCACTGTCTTAAAAGATGTCTTCACTTTTTTCCCTAATGTATCCCTTTTCATAGGTTGGTGCACTTTTACTACAGGACAGCTTCCATCATCAATCAACTAAATATTGTCATCACCCTAAGCAGTCTCATAAAGCAGGTTTTGCAGTGAGTATATTGTCAAAGACAATAGACTAGCACAGCAGGAGTGACTGGGAGAAGCAGGACGTTGCTGTGGTCGTTTACCAAGAAGCTTATGCTTTTCTGACTCACATGCTCTGACTTTCAGAAAAGGTGATTTTCTCTGTGGTGGTCTGTGCATCGTCTGGGTTTCTCATCATGCCAGCCTCGATGCTAATTCCTCTCCAAATATGCAGGGACCTCTTGACTACATTTAGGAACAGAGCTGATATAAATTCTTTGCTGGAAGTGTTTCAGTGCCAAACTGTATGAACTCTTTCTTCAGGAAAAAAAAAGTTTTAGGTGCATTTATTCAGGTTAAAAATGACCAACTTGACACTTAAAAAGCAAAATTGATAGGAAGATGGATATCTTTAGGTAGAAGAGATGCACTAAATCAAGCAGCTGAACAGGAGCAAAGACCAAATGCTTGCCAATATGCATGTTTGGTGAAAGAGGTGGCAGGCAGAATTGGTCCTATATCCTATTTGCTTAGGGTGCGAGTCTATTCCAAGTAAGCTTTATATAGCACTCTCCTGGGCTTGCCTGTAGTCTGCTGTAATTCTCTATATTGGAGGGTAGGTTCTGCTGACGAAGTGCTTCACCTCTTAAAAGAGAGGCTCTTACTGTTTAAGCCTGTGTCTCAAACACTTTGTTTCTGTGTTTGGAGTACAGGCAACAACAAAATGGCTTGGTACCATTTGTATTTCCCTTTGCTCAAAGTGTTGACATTTTCCCACCCTATGCTTTAACTTAAAGCAGCCTGAAGGCTGCTCTAAATAATTCTCTACTTTCCACACCATGTGAGCTCTAGAAACAGGCTAGCTCTGCCCTGAGCTGAGCTGCACCCCAGCACGTCTGAGGAAAGGGTAGATAAAGTGCTGCTTACCTAGCTGTGCGGGCAGTTTTGCTTATCAGCCTTCCGAGTAAGAGATGAGGAGGGTGTTTCTGCCCACAGTCCTTGTAAAAGAACCTTAAAAGCATCTGGTGAAACTGAGATTCCGCCACCTTGTTCATCAGAAATTATAGTCATACCTTTTGTTTTTGTTAGAGATGAGTAAGATGATAACCTATTTTCACTCAGTTTACCAAAGGCAATGACTCAACACTATTATTATTTCTTTAGAAAACCACTATATCGTGCTTCTCACTGCTTTGTCACTTTACAACGTGGTTGATAGTATTGCTCTCATTTTACAGAAGAGAGTTGAGGCATAAAGACAAAAAATGACGTGTCCAGTGTCATACAGCCTTTCAACAGAAGTACATAGAAAATGCTATTTCTAATGCTTATAAAACATTTAATATTTTGGCCTTGGCTGTGTATATTTACAATACAGGCAACTGTATTGACCCAGGCAACTGCCAGAAGACTGGAAGAAGGCCAATGTCACGCCAGTCTTCAAAAAAGGCAAGAAGGAGGACCCAGGCAACTACAGGCCAGTCAGCCTCACCTCCGTCCCTGGAAAAGTGATGGAATGGCTCATACTGGCTGTTGTCTCCAGGCACGTGGAAGACAAGAAGGTGCTCAAGAGTAGTCAGCATGCATTCACCAAGGGGAAACCTTGCTTGACTAACCTGATAGCCTTCTATGATGGAATGACCAGCTGGATACATGAGGGGAGAGCAGTGGATGTCGTCTATCTCGACTTCACCAAGGCTTTTGACACCGTCCCTCCCAACATCCTCCTGGGCAAGCTCCGGAAGTGTGGGATAGATGAGTGCACAGTGAGGTGGATTAGGAACTGGCTGGATGGCAGAGCTCAGAGGGTGGTGATCAACGGTGCAGAGTCTAGTTGGAGGCCTGTAGCTAGTGGTGTCCCCCAGGGGCCAGTCCTTGGTCCAGTCCTGCTCGATTTATTCATCAATGACCTGGATGAAGGCACAGAGTGCTCCCTCAGCAAGTTTGCTGATGACACAAAACTGGGAGGAGTAGCTGATACCCCAGAGGGCTGCGCTGCCATCCAGAGGGACCTGGACAGACTGGACAACTGGGCGGTGAAAAACCTCATGCAATTCAACAAGGCCAAGTGCAAGGTTCTGCACCTGGGGAGGAATAACCGCAGACACCAGTACAGGCTGGGGACTGGCCTTCTGGAGAGCAGCTCTGCAGAGAGGGACCTGGGCGCCATGGTGGACGACAAGTTGACCATGAGGCAGCAGTGTGCCCTCGTGGCCAAGAAGGCCAATGGGATCCTGGGGTGCATCAAGAAGAGTATCTCCAGCAGGTCGAGGGAGGTGATCCTGCCCCTCTACTCAGCCCTGGTGAGGCCACATCTGGAGTATTGTGTCCGGTTCTGGGCCCCACAGTACAAGAGGGATATGGAACTGCTGGAGAGAATCCAGCGCAGGGCTACAAGGATGATCAAGGGCCTGGAACATCTGCCCTATGAGGAGAGGCTGAGGGAGCTGGGCCTGTTCAGCCTGGAGAAGAGAAGGCTGAGAGGGGATCTGATCAGTGTATACAAGTACCTCAAGGGAGGCCGTGAGGAGGATGGTGCTGGTCTCTTTTCAGTGGTGGCCACCGACAGAACTAGAGGAAACAGCCACAAAGTGAAGCACCAAAAGTTCCACAGGAACTTAAGGAAAAAAATCTTAACAGTGAGGGTGACAGAGCACTGGAACAGGCTGCCCAGAGAGGTTGTGAAGTATCCTTCTCTGGAGATCTTCAAAACCCGCTTGGATGCAGTCCTGTGCCACATGCTCTAGATGACCCTGTGTGTGCAGGGGGGTTAGACTAGATGACCTCTAGAGGTCCCTTCCAACCTTAAGCATTTTATGATTCTACAGCTATAGGACAAACTGCCTGGCTTTACAGCCTCGAAGATGGAGACTGCCATGCCTAAATGTTTGGCCTCAATGAGCTGTTTCAAAGCACTTAATTGAAGTTTTCAGATTCCTTCTACCATCAGTGTGAGGGTGCATCAGGGTACTTGTGAGGAATGGCCTAAAAAATCAACATGACCAAAAGGAAGCCACAAGGGAAAAAACAAACAAACAAAAACAAAACAAAAAAAAACATGGGACAGCACTTGTCCTTCCATGGAACTTCGTTATGGGCTCATAGTAGGAGACTTTATCCAGATACACTGAAAATGTGGTTGGAGATTGTTGCACCTTGCGAAAGAACGGACTCAGTCTGGGATGCAGAGTGAGACAACTTTATTCTCAAACCAACTTCTTTTATACTCTTTTAACACAAGTTTTGCTAAAATTACAATCAATCAGCATCCTGCCAGCCGTGCAGTTGTGTTTATCTTCTTTTCCTTGCTTTGTTCCTCATCTGCTGACAAGACATTCCACACGTGGTTTTAGTCCTCCTCCTTTTCCTGCTTTGCTCCTTGCTGATAAGACATTCGTCCTTGTGGTCAACCGTCCACTACCAAGGCATTCAGCATTTCCGTCTCCAAAGCGGGCCTCCACAGGAGATAGATTCTTCTTGCTTGTAGGAATACTCCAGCTAATAAGCTGCAGCCCAGTTTGTTCTCATTTGCTTTCTACACTACCATGACTCTTGCATTCTTGGCTGCACAAGCTTCCCTGCCTAAGTGGGAGAGGCGAGTATGTTTTCCTTCTCTAGTCTTGCCTATTTTTTTTTTGCGTTTAAGGTTATATCATAATCTGACAATGCAGAAGGCGAGCTGGAATTTTCACAGCCTGAGAAGGGCCTAGGTTTCACATCTTCTCTTTCAGTCATGACTGTTAAAAGCACGATTCTCTCTTGCAAACAGCATATAGAGTTGTCTTTCCATGTGCTCCTTTTCTGCATGAAAATCATCCTGGATGCTGGTTTTGGACTGAGTTCATTACTCGTAGTGTACAACATGCATGCTCAGAATCCACAGGCAGGTGATCTGGGAAATTAAGCAAAGTTTAACCATCTTCCTCTTTGGGTCTGATTCAGAATAGGCCTCTCTGGAAGTTTGGTAGCTATGTCCCTGAACTGGAGCACTTTCTGTAAGTATAGGTAATGAAGCTTCTGCAACTTGGGAGTTTTTAGACAGAAAAGGGAGGTAATCTTCTGGAATATGTGAATACTCATTTGAAATAGATACAGTTTAGGATGATTTTCTAGCTTACAGAATTTCTTGAGTCCATCTCTGGTTTTCTTGTGTTGAAAATAATGTGTTTTGGCATGGTAGATTAAACTAGCAATTAGAAAGCAGTTTCCTGTTAGAAGGATGTCCATCAGAGTGCAAAAAGTGTTTGAAAAATGTAAAAATAAATAAAATGAAGACAACTCTCCCTTGGGTGTCATTCACACTGTGCTTTCCACTTTATAAAAAAACTCATAGCATGATTTTTTCCAGTCTAAGCAGTTGGTGTTAAGGTGTTGATGGTCATTAGTGGGATCTAGAGGCAGCCAATTAGATTTATTTTTGCAGCAAATTAAGCTGCAAGACTTCAGGGTTTGTGCTTAGCTGAGTCTGCTTCTGACGGGATTTTGGACAAGCTGATTTCCTAACAGTAGGAAAAGAGGAGAAGCAGAGGGTGCAGAAAGCCTCGGCCTGTCAGAAAGGCAAGAATTTGTAACGCTATAGAAACAGCCTGAAGTGTTGAGGGTGGCAGAGCAGATGGGTATGAGCTGTGACAGTGACTCTGGGAGGCTGGGGAGGTGAGCTCTGAGGAGCAGGGTCTGATTCAGAAGATTGATGTGATGAGTTTCCACCACAGAGTCTTGCCAGAAGGAGTGGTGAGTTTCCTTTCTGATAGAGGAGAACAGATGCCTGGGGTACCTGAGCAGAGCTTGGCATCCTGCTAATCCCAGGAATTCACAGAATTGCTGAGTTTGGAAAGCCCCCCTGGGAGATGGTCTAGTCCAGCTCCCCCTGCTCTGTACAGGGTCATCTATACCAGGTTTGCCTAGGGCCATGCCCAGTGTTACATTTTTGATATCTCCAAGGACAGAGCCTTGACAGCTTTTCTGAGCAACCTACTCCCATCTTCCACCATCCCCACAGAAGAAAAAGTTTTGTCTTATGTTTAAATTGAGTTTTCTGTTTCAGTTTGTGCCTGTTGCCTCTTGTCCTGTCACAGGGCACTGCTGAGAAGAGTCTGGCTCTGTCTTCAGTACTCCTTCCCATCAGGTGTTTAAACACATTGCTAAGATCCCTCCTGAGCCTTTTCTTCTCCAAGCTGAACAGGCCCAGCTCACTCTTCATATGACAGATGCTCTAGCCCCAGAGGCAATTAATCCCAGAGGGAATTAATAAATGCTGGCATGCCTTATGTAAAGTGACGGGTAAGCAAATCATTACCCCGGAGAAATGAAGAAGCTGCAGAGTAGAAGCTATGAAGAAGACATGAATCACCTCTTGGGATGGGGCAATTTGTGCTTTGTCTTTTGCTCACAGCTCTGCCTCAAGTCACAGTCCAGCTTTTCTGAAAGAGCATTCGCTGCAACATTGATCCACAAGCAGGGAGAGAAAAGTCTGCCAGTTCTATCTAACTGACAGCAGTTTGGTAATCTGTTAGATATAGGCAAGGTTAAAAAATTAAGCAATGGATAAGCATTATAGGAAGGACTTTGCTGGTAGTGGCAGTATAATTTTGTTCGTTTAGGAAGGCTGCAGTACTCTCTATTGCACTTTGCAAGAGGCTATTACATCCAGCAGTGCTTGGGAGATTACTGTGCAAAATGCATTGTGAATGCATATGAATATGTCATAGTATGGAGCCTCTAAGAAATACTGTTAGTGTCTTGGTAGTGTCTTTGTAGTAGTTTGGTATTCAGGAGGGTAGTTTAGGTCTGATCAAATATTATTTACTATGTGCAAAGAAGCTCAAATGCATGGTGGTGGTTAGAAAGATCAGGTTCATTTCCTATCAGTAGCCCAGTGACTGGTTATATTAGTATTTTACTGCCCAAGGTGCCTGCAACATGTGAGGGGATTATTCTGCCATGGAAAAATACTCATTTGCTAGAAAAAGCTATTGCATGAAGCTATTGAATGCATGATGTAGTTCTTTGGGAATGTTGCAAGATGTTTTTCAAAGGGTGGATCATCTTTGAGGACATCTCTGGAGGACATTTTAACTGCTCCAAGGGAACAGGTGCAATAGGCTCTGCAGTTTCTGGGTAGGGAGCTAACATTCCCTGACCAGAAAGGTTCACCTGACCAGTGATACCCAGAAAATGGGTCTGTGTGAAATATTGTCTTCCACCCCAGCCTACATATGAAAGCACAACTAAAATCTTGGCATTTATTTTGGGGTTCCTTTGACTCCTGTCATATTAATTATTAAGCAAAGTATTGTTTAATGTCCCTTAGAAACTTGTATTTACAACCCTGTGCTCATCTCACATCTCCACACATAAGACCCACATTTCCTTTGATCAGACTGCAGCTGATCATAACTTGTAGCTCCTACCATAGTTATCTACAGTGCATCTTATTTACAGAGCAAAGCATTTCTGCAGACTGGTTTCTGAATGATTTATCTCTGTTTCTCAGCTTGCCTTTACTTAACATGCCCAAGGGAGGAAAACTGGGCAACAAAGCCAGGAATGGTGAATTATGAGATTTCTTGGATTCGAAGCTCATAAATCCAGCTAAATGCCAAACATACACACACACACACACACACACATACACACACACAAAGTGCTTAAGCCAATTGGGTCAGGCCCATACTTACAATTTTAGCAAAACTTCCCCGGTGGATCAGATGTCAGCAAATGTTGAATAAGAGTGTAAAGCTGATTGATAGTGTAATGCTTTTTTGGAAAACCGTAAGGGCAATGTTACCAATATAGGCCTGATTTAAGAGTTGAACTTGTCAGATTCTAGACCTGTGAAAGTGCTTAGCTGCTTCGTACTTTCTCTTGACCAAGATGTTATCCGTTTGGCAGAGGACTCCATCAAGCTTCTCAGAATTACGACCTGAAAGATTTTGTGATCCAGAAAGACGTGACAGAAACAGACATTATTGCCAAATGACAGATTGGGCATCCAGTTATGAGAACATTTTTACATTTTCTGAAAAGTCCTAAAGTGTTTGGATCTATATACTGCTTCCTTCAGACAAACTCATAAAGCTTGGCAAAAGATCTACAACAAATCTGATATTTCAGACTGAGTTTTTTTGTAGACACAGTCATGTTTGATAACTAGTGCTTTGGGAGTTCGACTCTGGAAATTATATTCCCTTTCTCCATTTTGTTAATCTCTCCTTTCCCTCCAGGTTGTAATGAAAAAAAATTGTCTGGACACTGACACTGTAGATCGTTTCACATCAGATTTTAGATTTCCATCAAATGCTCCCTTGGTAGTTTTCCTGGTTCTTGGAGTATTTTCAGGTAGTGCTTTATAATCTCAGATTATAAATCACTGTAGGAACAATCCCATCAAGTCAGACCTTTAGTGTATTATTTTCTGATTTGTAAAATCCACACCTAGCAATTTTACCACATAGTTTCATGCAAGTTCAGTGTAAGGAAGTTTCATGATATGCACACTTTTCCTGTGCTTTCCAGCCGAAATCCTTATGTTCTTCCTTCCTTTCCTCAGTGTGGATAAAAGAGGAACTTTAAACATGCAATTGTTAAAGAAATTACTTATCATTTACGTTATTTCCCCAAGACTCTAGAAAATGTACTCATAATCCAGAAAAATGTTTATATACTTTTGTAGAGTACCGTCAATGCCGAGACTGTATGATAGTAGTAGTGGCGATATGGGAGGCAAGAAGTAATTTAATTTGTGGCTTGTTTTCTTCCAAACAAAAAATAATGAAGGAGCAAGATCTAAAAGTAGATAGATGTTGTACTGAAATAGCATCATGCTCAGCATTCAGTGAGTCATGCTGTGAAGCTGAGTGTTGTCTACTCCCTAACATGGCACCACTCCTTCACACGTCAGTAATACTATGAGGTAGTGCTCTTCTCACTGGGCCAATCTGAAATTCGCTTTACTGGAAAGCAGTCTTCATAACTTCGTAGATCCCAATAGCATTATTATTTATTAGAACAATATTAATGCAATAACGTTATGTTTTACATGGGCGAATCAACTTCTGTGCTCTTCATACACACATTCTAATTACAGAACCTTGTAGTGTTATATTCTTTCAACTAAAAAAAAATATATTTTACGGACCAGCTTCCTAGTTTCTGTGGTTCCCAAGTGCTTCTGAAACTGACTATTCTGAGTGCACTTAATGAGCAAGTAAGTACCTGATCCCCACTTTGAGGAACTTTTTTTTTTCCTACTACTTTTTAACTTTTTTACTCTTTTTCTTTGCTTTTTATCTTTAAATACCTTTAAATAGGTATTTAAATGAAATACGTCTACATAGTCACATGAAATAGTCATCATTTTAGTGTTTTTATACAACAGTATAGCAGAAAGACAACGAATTCCAGCATATAGTCTCAAACACATAGCAATTGTTCTTCATACAGTACTGTACTTCCTTTGCCTGCTTTTTTATACATTTGGAAAAAATCAATTCAAGCCAATTCAGGGAGTGAACCAAGAGCATGGAAGCAAGAGCAGATTCTTTTGGTGTCAGCAGATAGATCTATCCCTTCAGTCTCCTATTTTACTTAGAAGAAATCACCCCATCTAACACTTTTTTTTTTCTTAAGCTAATTGAAAAAGTAAATTCCAAATTGTTTTTTTGTGTGCTCATCCATAAAGGAATCTGAAAGTACTTCTAATGCTCACAGGTATAGAGCTCTCCAGCACTGTGCTGGCAGCATGTGCCAGGGGAGCCTGTTCTCTCCATCGCAGATGCAGAGTTGAGCGGTGGATCCTGGGAGCGCAATCTGGGGGAGCTCCAACTTCTCACTAGTGCTGATGTCGAGGAGGTGTAGGACCTAGTTCACAAAAATTTGCACGTCTCCAGAGCTCCGTTCTGAAGGTCAGCATTGACAACGAGCAGTTGGCAAACAAATTCTGGAGCTACAGTCAAGCTAGAGTTGCCAGCTCATTAGCTGGAAAATGTTGGACAAACTTTTATCTATAAAAAGAGACCCTGAAGAATATCTTTATGGAATATGGGAACAGGGTTTGGAGTTTTTGTTTTGCAGTTGCCAAAGTACTTCAGTCTTGTCCTCTGATTGTAACAAAAGTCACAGCTGTAGGTTTTCTCAGCTCTGCTGAATGAGGATCATATATAGCAGGCAAGATTACTTCTGTAGAGGAGCTGCCAGTTTCAGAAACTTTTGTCATAATATTATTCCAGTTGTGTGTTTCTTCAGTTAAAGGCTGGTCTTGTAACTCTCATGCCTTGTTTCTCTCAGATGAGTACTCTGCCAATAGTTCTCTTTTTTGTTTTTCCTGGCAGGCTTTTACCTAACATGTAGCAGATCATTGCTGGTAATTGTGATCAGATAATGAAGTATGACCAATATTCCTGATGAGAATAGTGAGAAAGTGGAGTTTTACTTTGGTTGTGAAGACATGACATCTCAAAAGTTTCTAAAGCAGGAAAAAAAAATCCTAGTGATTTATTCATCTCTCATACTGTTTTTTTATTATTATTTCTGTAATGGTTTAGTAGGTCCCTTCAGCAGGATGGATGTTAGTAGCAGATTAGCTCATGCATTGTTCATTTACAGTGGTCTTACTGCAGCTACACTTGTCACTTCTGCTGAAGCAACTGTCCCTGAATGTCTGTGTGTCCTCTTTAGCTGGAAGGAACAATATTTTTGTATCTTTGAAGTATGATATTTTACACTGTATTGTTGTTTTACAGTAAAATGACTGGCTCAGTGCAGCTGAAATGACTATGACTTTCTCTCAGTAGAGAAAAATGCATCCTGGATTACATTTAATCTAGACCTCTGACAAAGAGCTGCTTTTTGGTCCTTGGTTGTTTTAAACATCATGCAGTTAGAAATAAAGATTATGGTTGAGAAGTGCTTCACAGATACTGTAAGCTGTTTCAAATCTTTTCATTCCTTCGGAGGCTGCAAGAAAAATTGTCTATTAATTAATATGGTATCCTTAAATTCTTCCTGATCTTCTAGGCCTTACATAGCCACCTACCTGCAAATGGTGGCAAATGCAAATGAAGGGTTACTTTATGTCACCTTATGGTGCCTTTGCAAAGGTGCAAAGATCAAAATTGTTGAAACGCAGATCTATTCTGTATTTTATAAAATCAAAAATTGTGTGTACATATGTAAATACGCACTCATTTTCTTGTAACATCAACCTTTAATTATTAACTCACATCAAAGTTTTGGCCACCTCCTGCTTAATTATGTGATGAGTCATAGCAACAACCACTGGAAATGACTAAATCTGTATAGGCAGTTACCTTACAAGAGTAGAAATGGGAGCAATATTAATTGCTGAGGTGAAAAATGAAATAAATTTATTTACTAACAGACCATTTTGTCATATGCACAGCTAAAATTGTTGTCATTAGGCTGTTTCAACTGAGGAAGGTCAAATATTGGCAGTAAGCTTATCTTTTTATTGCTATTGTTTTAAAGCACTTTTATTTGTGTGGGATGCTCTAGCTAGAACAATTTAAGTATAAAAGGGCTCGTGATGTGTTGGTGATACAAACAGGGTGACTACTGTAAACCACCTAACTGCTGCTTTTCAAGTTAGTAGATGTACCAACTTTGTGGCTTGCTGCCATGCATGCTTTTTGACATTTCCAACCACCCCTCATACAGTAGCAAAAACATTCAGTTTGTGTGATCCTTTTTCTTTCCCTCATGAATTTTTCGGGAAAGAACAAGTGAGCTGAACAAAAATCAAGCAGATTAGGTTAAGAATGAAAGCTATTTTATTTTATTTTATTTTTGTTTAGTATCATTATCTTGATGCCTGGATGCACTAATGTGCCCAGAGGTGTTGTGCCTCTCCTCCATCCTGTGGTGTCATTGCAGCAGGTACATGAAATTAATCATCCACCCTTTTTTAAAGATGCTTAAGAAGCTTATCTCAGAGGGACAGGAATGTGTAAGATGTGCGCTTCAGAGAAAAGCTTGATTTCTTTCAGTCTATATGATGTTTGGACAAGTTTGGGAAACAAATACTCTCCCAAAGTCTTTAAAACTTTTTATTTTGTTTCCAAACAAATGAAAAAGAAGGGGAGTGGTGTGAGATCGATGGAAATTTATCTAAATAAGCCAACTGTAGTGTAACCCACCCTGGACATTAGGGAGGACTAAATGAAAAACCCACACCAGCAAATACTGAGATCATTGGTCTTGTGTTAGTAGAAAAAAATGCATATCCAGTCGCAGCTGAAATCGCATCGTCAGCAGCTTTAATGTGGCTCCATATTCCTAGAGCAAAGCCAGCTCACTCTTGCAGAGACTCCAGCCTATGGTCTCTGGTAAAAACTAGTCTTAAGATTGCTGTCCCAAAAGGGAAACTAGTTTTCCACACACTGCATCACTAAGGTAAATGTGGAACCGTTTATGGATCGTTTGCATAGATTGGAAGTGAATGCCTGAAATTTGTCTGTTAGAAAAATTGTTCCTTCACTGTTATAAAGGAAGAGTTTTCTTAAGGATGTGCTTCAACTTTGAAGTCTTTATTTTAATTTCTTTTTACTGATTTTTTATTTATTTATTTATTTTACCATCTTGTGTAAAATGTTGCAGTTTGAAAGCCGTAGTGGTGGTGGTGGCGGGGGGGAGGAGATATCAAATCAGTATCGGATTCACAAACAGTCTGTGGACCGTAGGTCCGATGGCCTTCCTAGGAGCAAATCGAGTTCCCAAATAGTGTGATCAACTATAAGCTCGACTCTGGCAGTATCGGATTCACGAACAGTCTGTCAACTGTAGGTCCGATCGCCTCCCCCCAAAAAAGTAGTCAAGTTCACAAACAGTATGATTTATTCAAATGCAACATTTACAAAGCAGGTTTCGGATGTCAGTACAGGAAATTCTCTACTAGAGCGTGGGGTTTTAGCTAGCTCTGATGTACAAATGTGCAATCATCACTCACCCCAGAAGATGGGAGAGGGCTCTTGGTCTCGAGTCTCCTCAGGCGGCGTCCCGATACAAGGGGAGGAAAGGGGGATCAGCCCGTGAACTGATCCAAGAGTTACGATGGATTCTTCCCTCCTCCTTAGTCTCCTCAGGCAGCGTCCTGACCTGAGGGGAGGGAAGGGGGCTCAGCCCGTTGACTGACCCAGGAGTTACGATGGATTCTTCCCCCCCTCCTTTACATCCTTAGTTCACCTTTTATACTTTTCTTTACATTCAGGTGGAGCTTGAGTGACTAGAGTCATACTTAATATTGTTATTGATTGGTGAAAAAGTTTCTCGCTTTCATTTAAAGGTACAGTCAACTGAAAATCTAGAGCGCATGCTCAGTGAGGGGTGGTCGTACCTCGGAGGCGGGTAACTTTTGGGATGGAGGTGTGTTTTGACATTATAATGAGCTTATAATGAGCAAAGTTCAAGTAAAATTCATCCCAAAGGAGTGATTTGCCACCTTTGCTGGCTCAGCACCGGACATGTTATCATATATCTCCCATTAGACAGCTACTGTGCGGCTTAGCAGCAGCCCAGCACAGGGAGTGCAACAGAGTTTGGCCGCGGTGTCTTCGCTTCATCCTCCATTACTCCTCTTTGCAGCTGCAAGGAGGGCAGATTGTGTTGCCTAGGGAACCATGGAGGAACAGAGTCCGTGCGTACCAACCATCCTGGAAGTGGCAACTGTGTATCACCCCAAGCAAGCTTCTGTAATGCCAAAACTTCTGTTAGGCCCTAGTTTTTCTCTCACTTTCTGCTTTCAAGCAATTCTTCCACATCTTGTGTTCTTTGTCAGTTACATTTAGGATTGATTTTGCCCCAGAGATCTCTCATAGAAGGAAACTTTTGTGTCTGCGTTTCAGCACATCTACATGAAGGTGGTAGATTTAGGCACAATCAAAATAACACAGTTAATACCTCTCCTTAAAGCAGCTCAACACTTAAACTGCATGAGCAGAACAACTTTTGTTGTATCTTACACATTTTAATGAAACATCCCAATAGTATTGCAATGAAATTAACTTTACCTGAGTATATTTTTACATTAAAAAATTTAGAATTTTCCAGTAATTTAATTTCCCCTTCTTTCCTCTGTGCCCCCCACCCCCCAACCTTGTGTTTATCCCAAATTTCACAAGCCCTGTGAGAGTTACTTAAAAATCAGAGGGAGTGAGTATGTCCTAAGAGCACTGGGAAAGGCAAGAGCTCTTTGAGAAGTGCTCAAAGGTAACAGTGCCTTCTCTGAGCTGTCATTCATAGTGCAATAATTCAATTTGAAACATAGAAGGAATCATATAGAAAGATGCATCTTTACTATGAATGCATTTGTGAAATATTCCAGATGAAATTTTTCCAGTGTAAAATTCACGAATTTGCTGTTGATGTCAGAAATGCAGGATCATTCACAGTGTTTGACTAAATTGACCTCTGTTGACCTCTGTTTGGCTTTAAAACTCTGTAGTGTTTCAATACAATAAAATGGAGAAAAGTGCAGTAAGTTTATTAAAGCTGCAAAGCGATGCTCTCCATTTTGTGCATTTTTCCAGCCTGACAGCCGTTTCACACTTTCTCTGCAGGTATTTGATGCCTTTTGGACATTGATGTTTATAGTCAAAGCCTATCCCTGAGCTCTGCGTGCACTGGCACACTTTGAGAGGGAAGGGGACAGGCACCAGTGGGGCTGCAGGGCCCACTGGGATTCACCATGGTGATTGAAGAAAGCCCCCAATGACTGGGAGCAAGATTAACATTGTGAGCAGACTTTGGACTGCAAGTCATGAATGGTAACAGTAAATGGCCTGATGTCCAACTGGTAGCCAGTAAAAAATGGAGTACTTAAGGGGTCTGTTTTGAGGTCCAGGTCTCAGCAACCTATATGATGAAAAAAGGCTTCATCTTCAGCAAATTTGGTGTTGACACTGAAGTTGGGGGAGTGGTGGACATGAAGGCAGAGCCTCAAACCCCAGTTCCTACAAGGGTGGCTGAGTGGAATGCTAACCTGGGCTTGTCCTCAGGAAGATGTTCACAAACCTATGTTTATTTTAAATAAACTATGTGTGTCTAGCTACTGGTACACATAAGCTTTGTTGTTTTTCAAAAACAAACATGCAGAAAACACGTTAATCATTTCCAAAGTGCATTTGCAATGACAGCTCTAATATGTTGCCCTCCTCCGTGCAAGGCGTTGTTACACGCTCTTCCTTAGCAGTAGTTGTTGCCTGGCTTGTTTGTTACCTCATAGTAAAGCTGAAGGCATTTCTTTCCTTAACAAATTAGACATTAATTAAGGTAAGCAGGGGGCTGGAGCAGATAATTGTTATTACAAAGTGTGATAGTAATGATACTTCCATTAGAGGGAAAAAAGGCTCTGCAGTTTTCTGCAAGGCACTGTGAGAAGAGAATTGTGATAGAAGAAATCTATTAGGATTGTAGTGTTTGCTTTACTTTAGTTTCACTATAATTGCAATAACTTCATGCAAAAATCACTTTGAATTTGAAACCAGCTTTATCTGTATCAGTTTTTAATATGCCAAATAAAGGCAGCTTGTGGTTTTAAGTGCATAATGGTCAGTGCTGCTAATAAGAATTATGCAACTTCTGCCAGAGTTTCAGGAAGAAAACATATTCCTAAACTTGAGTTCCTTATTGAAAGAGTACAGTTTATCTTTATACATGGAATTGATTTTCAGATACAAATTTACAGGGATATTTTTCTTAAATGCATTTTTTTCAGTGGGATTTTTCTTGCATACAGTTTGCATCACTGTTTGCTGTTGTCTAATTCAGAGCACATGATCAACAGTGTTACCATCATAATTTCAAGGCTGAGTCATGAAAGAGCAGCACCCTAAACCACACTGAGTCACATTTTATGATAACACACCATGATTCATTGCTGTTAGACAATTTAAGGAAAATAATTTTGCATTTACTAATTTGTATTTTGTTTACAGTATTCCTGTAGCTCTTGCCCTGTTTTTCATCCTTGAGTTGGGTACTATACCTTTGTATTGTCATGTTGTTATTACTTCTGTTTTCTTTTTGTGGATTCACATGGGTAGAATAGATGCATGGAAGTCGAGTACTTGAACAGAGGTCCCACTTTGAAGTGTTGGTGCATGAAGAATATTGTATCTGTGTGAGCTGATGCCTATTTACAGATTTAGGTCAAGTAATTACAGTTTGAATAGATGTCTAGTTAACCAAATTGCATTGATATATGTTCATTTGCAAATCCTAGTTCAGAACTTGGCTGGACAGTAGAGATGAGTGTGCTTCTGTGTTGTGGATGGATTTGTCTAGCAATTATTGCATAACAGTGAGACAAACATTATTGGCATGGTGCTTCTCAAATCAGAACATTTTCTGTTTTGTGGCATCTGAAGAACTGTAGTCACCTTTCCTATCACTTAGCATATCTTTGTGGGCTAGCAGAGTTGTCTGTTGTCACATTTTTCCTTCCTCATATTGGAAGAGCATGGTTGCCTGTCTCCTTGAGAGATAGACCTCACTGGGTGCGGTAGATGCTACATAGAATGAGCTTGTTAGAACAGCCACCTTTTGGTGCTAATAAAACAAGAACACAGAGCAGATTTTTTCAGGTCTTATAATAGCATGAATATCACAGCAAAAACATCCCTAGACTTCAGTGAAATAGTGCACAATTTGTCTGGGTGGCACTTCATAATAGCATCTGGGCTTCTCAGATGCTCCACTCTCAAATATGCCATACCAGCTAGAAATAGAGAATTATCTATTAGCTTTGGGCAGATATCTCTATTCTAGGAAACAAGAAAAAAATGTAGCATTACTACATACAGAACAATCTGTTTAACAAACTGCAAGAACACTAGACTAATTAACCCTTGATTTCCAGCAGAGGATGGGAATCAATACATACTTTTGCTTTTCTAATATAGCTCGTGACCCTTGGAACGGCATCCTTTCTGCAATGAAGTAGGCTGTAGCAATCTCCTTCCAAAGGTGCATGGTTTAAAAATCAAAAATTTATTAATGCTGTCTCACAAGTAATTTTTCTAATACCTGACTTTTTTATAATTCTTACTGATAGATGTGCACTATTGTAATGCACAGGATTTTCAAGCAGAAGCAAGAAGAGCCTTTTAATATCCCCCAATGCATCCACAAGAGTGCAGGTTTCTCTGTTGGTTATCGGAAGGCCCATCAAAGCCCCTGTAACCTTCTTAGGAAAAAGAAATAATTACATGGTGTGTGGCTTTCATTGGTATCATTTTTATTATTTTGCAAGAGCTCCATGCATCACATACAATTGTTTAAAATTATTTTGCTTTATAGTCAAATGAAAATAATCACAATGTTTTTTTACAACACTTTGTCATAAGAGATGACAAATGCTACATTTGGTTCTGTGTACAACAGAATCCTGTTTGTCCAAGTGTTTGGGGAAGAGTGCTTTTTTTTTTTTTTTCTGAAAAAGGCTCAACAGCAAGGCACACTCTAAAAAAAATGTATGTACATATATTATACACTGACATACATATATTTAGTACCCATCACGTTGGCATAACTTATATTAAAATAATGGGAACCTTTTCAGTAGCAGCATTTTTATTATGGAAAAAAATGGCATGTTTTAGTTACTATTTAGCTCTCTTCCTGTTCCCTTCCTGATATATCCTGAACTAGCCAAATCTCACCTCTAATATATTTGTGTGTTCAGTCCACATGATGCCTACTAATGATTGTCTTCATTAATTTTATCTCATTTGGTTCATTAATTTTATATTGTGACTCCAAAAATGACACTATAGCAATGACCATGCTTCCAGCCAGATGATTAGGAGACAGTCATTTACAGTTCTCTTTGTTAACGCCAAGGTCCAAAAAGTGGCGGTCACTTAGTAAGCGGTATGAACTGCCCGTTAGTGAATTGAGCACTAGGCTGAGCTGGGAAGCAGGAGGGCAGCCAGGTGGCAGGGAGGCAGGTGGAGGTGGGGGCTCGTGCCTGGCGTCGGGCTGGCTGTGGGAAGCAGCCATATCCCAAGCGGCTGCCTTGCCGCTCGCGGGAGGCTTTGGGCCTGTGAGGGCAGGGAGCGGGATGCAGGGCAGCTCCGTGTCTGCCCTGCACCCCAGCCCCGGTGAGCACCTGCAAGTGAAGCGTGCGGGGTTTAGGTTGCCAGGCTGTCCTGAAAGCACCGCTCATGGTGACCTCTCTATGCTGAAGGAGATTTTAACCTTTAGGAGAGGGATGACATGGACAGCTGGAAGTAAGAGCTAACCCAGCCTAATCCACTGATGCATGTGAGTCAGTACCCGAGCAGGCAAGGGTGATAAGGACCCATCCCTTCATATCCTTGTGTTGGTCAGGTTGCTGGCAGCCTTTCTCTCTCTTACAAATATAAATCACAGCAGTGTATTCCAGCCTCAGCTTTATCCCAAAGTATATCATCTTTAAATATAACCGAACACTTCCCAATTATATTAGCTTTAGAATTACGTGTTAGAAGCGTACATAGCACTAATAAACTCTTCATTTGCAAATTTATTTTAATGTAGTTATTGACAGACATGCAGCAGCTCTATAAATTTATAACATGAAACCAAAGGCATATTAGAAAGCTCTCTGGGAGGAAGGACTTTCTATCTTCCTAACAAAGCAGGGATTCCTGTGAGTAGCTGTTTGCTTTGACAACAATTGCATTAAGATCAAAGGGGATATGAAAACCATGACAATATGACTGTATTTCATGCACCATGAGGCAGGGTTAGTGTAGATTAGACATATCATTAGTCAAGGGGATCTTTTTCCACAGAGAACTCTTTGACTGCTCAATGTCTTTTCCTTCCCCTTTCCCTTCCAAGTCAGTATCTGTTTAAACAGAAAACAGATTCCTTCCCCCTAAGACTATGACAGGCTACGGATTTGAGGCTATGTCCAATCAGTGGTGATATGCATAGTAATATGTGGCACAGCTTGTGTAATGAAGTTCCCAGCATGCAGCCTGGAAAGGTATCCTCAAGTGTGCAGGGTGATTTATTTCCTCTGTCAAGAGGCAGGACAGGCAGGACTTGTCCTTCCCCACAGTCCCTTCAAGAATACTGTCATCCTGGGAAGCCATAACAGCTTCTGGAAGCTCAGCCTTGTTACATCGTTTGCAGTCCACATTTTAGCAAGGTTACTTCCCCAGCTCCTTTTCAATATTTGTGCTTGTTGTCAAGAGGTGCCCTGTGCAGAAGAATGCCAGCTCTTTACCTTCTGTTTATGCTCAACATTAGCATGTTGAGCGGTCAATGAAAAGGGGTGGCATCCTGCGTGAAACCTAAGAACCAGTATGAGATAGGTGTTTCACATTTAATTCCTTCTTTTTAAGGCAGCTACAGCATGTACCAAGGTCATATAATGTTCACGTTAGGCTGTAGAAAACATTTCAACCTAAACGACGTGTTCTAGAGGATTTTTGTCCTCTGAAGGTTTATGTGCTAGTGGAATTCTGTACTGATGGCGTTATTTCCTTCATTTGTGCTTTTTTCTCCCTTTCATATATTAAATTTGCCTGCTTAAGATATTAAAAAGGCAGCACTCATTTAAATTTAGCTGCCTCAGAAAGACACTGCTCTCTCTCATCTGATTTGTAAAAGTTCACTAAGTCCTATCATATGGTAGTAGCTCCACCAATATACCTATGTTTTCATTGGAATTCAACAATGATTAATGGGATATGTTATTGTCATAGGAAGAGATTGAAAAATTTCTAATCCTTTCTCTCTTTATAGATTTAGTGCCTTCTCCCCATTTGAAACTAATTTCCCAGAGAACTCATTAGTGTTTATCCACTACACTGTAACTACAGTGTCTTAGTTACAATAGCTAAAAAGAATCCTCCCACCTAGATGCATATAGTTTTACACACATTTGGCAAAAAGATCTTATTTTTAGAATCCCTTTGGAAACCTTTTAAATCATTCTCCTTCAGACTCAGTTGTATAGCATCTTAACTTAAATCTTAGGGATTTATAAGCTTGTCACCTTAGTTTCTAAACAACTAGTAAAGTAATTAAGATTTGTGGAGCGCTGTTATTGCCTGAGATGTTTCTTCCTGCCACCACTTAATAATTTTTAAAGATGCCTTGGGAAAAGTGAAGTATTCATTATTTATCTGTTTTACTCCTGACTTTTCCAGTGGCTAGTCAGAGTATTTGCTGAGCTGCTATACAGGTGTCCCCAGTCTTCTCTGATACACAAGTGAAGTACGTTCTGCAAGCACCACTATACTTCACTTTTCATTTCCATAGCATTGACGGTTTCCTGGGGCTCAGTTTTGAAGGGTCTCCTCCTGTTAGATGGATCTTGGATACAGAGCAGCTTTTTAGGTTTTGCGTGCAAGCAATATATATGGGTTCACTATTGGTGGGAGGGAGGAGAGGAGGGATTGTTGTTCATATGTTTTTTTTCTTGTGCTCCTTTTGCGTTGCAATTTTGAATTCCTTCCCACTCCCAAACCCATCCCTCTTTCTCCATTTCTATCTGTTGCACTGTACAAAGCCCTAAAAATGTGCGGGCCAGCTCTTTGTGAATGTAGTGTGACATAGGCCTTGTTCCCAAAATCCTGTGTGAGATCCTGTGAATAGAAAGATAGAGCACATACAGAAGTCATTAGGGTACTGATTGGTACTTACCCTCTTTTATGATATTTTGTTATTGTTTTTGGTTGTAACATGTATAATCTCCTCTCAGCATCCTTACACATAGTCATCATTAGCTCCTGATCCAACCCTTGCCTAGAAACCCATAATTATTTCTACATCGCTTGGAGGGGAAGGAGCATGGTGAACTGAAAGGAAGGCATTTCTTACCGTTAGAATTACATAAACATCTGGCTTAGAAATGAATATGTCAAGTTCTGAGGTGTCAGTTTATCCAGGTTATCTCCAAACCTTTTAATTAGTATAACATCAGAATACTCTTCTGAAGCACTTTTTGTTTCTTGAAGTCTAATACAGACTTTGCCTTAATTTGCTCTGAATCAATGGTACTAGATGGAGATATTACTCTCTTGCAGGAGCTGTGAGAAACATCTTTATGATGTTTCATATCAGACAAAAGTAGTCTGCTGCGTTTTTTGTCTGCTAATGGATGGAAGAATACAGGTTGTATAAAAAGTTATTAGAAAGGATCCTTGTGGAACTCCGTAAAGTTCCATAAAGAGCTCTTTAACACCTAATTAGTTAGGAATAACTGAATTCACTTCAGTGCTGCTGTTCCCAGGAAGCCCTGGGGTTCCATTTTAAATGAGGATGAAATTTGGCCCTAGAAAAGAATTAAGCATAACACTTCACATCCAGTTTCAGATCTTTGTTTCTCAATGAAATTGATGGATCCTGAAAAGGATAGAACAGTCTAGGTGTCCCTAATATGTAAAATGAGCTGGGGTCATTTCTCCTATAATTCATAAAGCCTTCACGAGTTCCTCTTGGGGAATTTGACTCCATAGAATCTCATGAAGGGATATATCTTAAAATCATAATCTAATTTTCAACTTTCAATCAGCCCAATTTCCAGACCTAATGAGATGCTCTGAAAGTATGAAAATCTGTTGAGGATTAGAGAATGACATGGAATTACTTAATCTGACTGCTCTAACCCTAAACACATTTAATTTGATTTTTGATTTAAAATTCTCACAGAGTTTTGGTAGGTTAAATCATCTTAAAAAAAGAAGAAAGAAAAGAACTTAATAGGTGTAGCCTTATTAAAATATTAAAGGTAATCCATTGAAAAGACTTTTCCAAGAATACGTTCTGAACTCCTCAGCTATAAATGCTATAATAGATCATAAATTAAATTGTAAAATTGTGAGGTAAAAATTGGCTGTAGACTTCAATAGAAATTTTCCCTGGATAACAGTAAAAGACTTCGTGATTCACCCTCTTCTGCCAACCAGGGTAAAAATGGTGTGATTATGCACGTAGTAGATATACTTTTGAGGGATATTTATCTTTATTCACTTCCATGCAAAAATAGACACATCAATCCATTTATTTTCAAGCATATCAGAGTAGTATGATAAAACTAAGCTTGGTTCTTTACTACTGAATTCAGAAGTAAGGAAGGTTTACTCTCAATGTGTTGACTACAATCGAGATTACTTTCTCTGTTTGCTCCAGCACAAAGTGGAATCAGCAACTTAAATCCTGGTAATATAGAAAGCCCTTTGTCCACTAGAGGATAGGTTAGAAGCTTAGGAGAGAGAGGAAAAGGACATTCTTTCTTGATGTTTTTTTTTTTTTTTTGACAGGTTTTCTGATCCTTAGAAGACTAAAATCCTTTTCTAAGTTTTAGGTTCCCCACTTACCTGTGATAGGACCCCATCTAGAACCCTTATGGGTCTTGTGTAGTTTGGAAATACAGGCCCAGATAGCTAGTGTCATTTCCAAGGTAAAATAATAACTCGTTGTAGAAAAATTTATATGTATGTATTTAAAATTCCTTATTTTAAGCACTGAAACTTTATCTGATACTTTCTGAGTCACTGGTGCTTTTTCAAATCCTTGGGCTACTACTATGTACTGTAATTGGTTTTGTTCTAAGTTTGCTCATCAAGTGAATGCAAAAGCTTTCTAAAGTCAACCTACAAAATTTGTTTTAGTGATATTTATTTGAAAATATGGTGAATTGAGTATAATTGTCTGTAGTGTGTGTAATGTCCTAAATACTTTTCTCATAGTAAAGAGATAAAGTCACTGGCTTGAGTTGAAGTGCTTTTCCAGATGCTCTTTTTAATTTTGGAAATATGAGCTCAATATTAGTTAATTCACTAACAACTTTCACTTTTTATTTTGATCTTTATAAGAGTTGTGTAGTTTAAAGAGTGCAGAACTGAGTCACAGTCCTTTTATTTTTTTTTTATATCATTTCGTTGCCGCTGAGTTTTTGTGCCGCTGAGTTTTTGTGTAGCTGCAGCCATCTCTCTCTTGATTTTCTTTCACCTAGGAGAGGATTTTCCTACCTCCTATACCTAGAAATTAGTTAGCCAATAACTGTAGAGCATATTCCATTTGGAAAAAAAATGTATAAATGCTATTAGACTTATGAGTGCTTTTAGACTTTTCTTTACATTGACAAGGCAACTGACAAGACCATCATCTTTGAAAAGAAAACAACACGGAAGAATAAAGACGAAATCAGGACCGCTGACAATGTAAAACCCTGATACAGTATGCAAGTACCTATAAAAGTCTAGGTAAATTGTTATAGACTATAAATTTAGACTATATATCTTTATGTTCCTCTTCAAGATGGAATAGATAATTAGAATCCTGTAATATCTCAAACTGAACAGACAGCAGTGAACTATGTTTCTGTATTGAAAAGTACATAAGCAACTTAAAATGTCAGAGAGAAGTGCTGGGAGAAGTTTTAGTTACTCTAGAGATTTGAGTTGCAGACTGGATATTTCCAAAGCAAGATGTCAAAAACTGAAAGCATGCAGAAACCAGGACCTAGCAGTTCAGAGCAGAAGAAAGCAATTACCTCATAAGAAGGAAGTGAAAGAAAGGCTAAGTAAATTTACTTAGAAGGCCCTTCTGAAGGAAAAAAAGGAATGTGAAGCGTGCGAGTTAATGATATCATATCAGTGCAGTATTGCACAGACCTAGCTTTAAAGGCACAGGCATCATGGTTACGGGCATCAGCACTTTAGATGCAAGTTGGAGCTCCAGTAGCTCTACAAAAGGGAAGCTTGGAAGGAGGTGGCTGTCATACCAGCCCATTTTGGTCCTGCATGGGCAAGATCATCTGCTCTGACTGGGCAGCTAAAGCAACAACCTCCCAGGTAACAGGACCTGGCAGGTACTGGGGGGAGTCAGATTTGAATCAAGAAAAGGAAAGTTCTGGAGCTAAGAGGAAATAAAAGTTGTAGACCAATCTTTTGATCTGCAGTGGCTGTTTGTTTATTTGCTCTACAGCCATATCAAGGTGGTTAGTGTAGTAGTGCCCGGAGTTGTGTGATCTTGAGGACTGACATTTTCTTGTCTCTAGAGGCAATTCTTATTGAATGAGATTGGCTCATGTTGATAAGGAGTCTTTTACTCCTGTTTTTCTTCCTACCTGCTCTGTGGTTAAACAATTTTACTGTCTAGGACTATATGTCTAACACTTTTCACAAGTGCTACCTTTATTTACATACAAAATGTTGTATAAAAACAGACTTTCCAAGACTCACAAAATAGGCCTCCTCTGTTCTATGCTACAGTCCTTGTCAGAACAGAAATCAGGATAACTATAAAATGCTATTTCTACGAATGCTGACAGTAAACAAAGGCTTATAATTTTGAGAGTGAATAGGAATACAGTAGAATGTTCCCATTTTAAGGTGAAAATGTAGATTATTGCCATCTCATGCTGCCATAATTATTGCCACTGGTTGCAAAAGTTATCTTCAATAATAAATCTGCAAAGGAAACTCAAGCTGTGCTCTTTCTTTGCTCGTTCAGGATAAGACAGAAGAGATGCTGTTATTGTATTCTTGCTTTTTTTTTTCCCTTTTTTTTCCCCCAAAGTTTCCAGTAGCTACTAATAGGCATGATCCACACTGCTACAAACTATTGTCAGACCTTTTCCATGCAGTCACAATGCACCATATTTGATATCATCAATCTAGAAGTGTTTACAGCTGACCAGTTCTCAAATGTATGTGAGATAACCAGCTTTTCTAAATCTGGTGAACACTGAAGAAAAGTATTTTGTTTTTCTATTCTATACATCTAAATATAAAGGCACAAAACCAAATGGTAGTACTTAATTTTGCACAGTGGAAATATTGTGGTTATTTCTCGCTAATACTATTTGATTTTATTTAGTAACTCTGGGTTAGCTGCATAGTTCCTAGGAATTATATTTAGAAGATTCAAAAATTCTACAGAACCTGCATTCTGGCTTATGAAATAGAAATATATATATATAACTCTATAATTACTAATACTCTGTAATGGTGCTAGTATGATTCCATCCAAATCTGTCGATTCAGTTTTCACACTAGAAAGATCGTCAAATGTGACCAGCTTTTTAACAGAAGATCAAAGATTTTCACCCAATAATGTCTGTATGAAGCTCACAAATGTTATATTATTGAATTGCCAGGATCTGTATATGATCTGTACATAATCTAGTATTTCCTTTTAATTAAAAGGTCAACAGACGTGATGGAATGCAAGAATATTTACTTGATATTCATACTCTGAAATCCTCCATCAAAACTTTATTAAAATATTGTATATAGAGGTTACTAGTGCATTATTATGTAAACTTCATAATCTAATCTAAATGTCAGACTCCAGCATGAATCCCTTGCTTTGTTTTCTTCCTTTTGTTTTCTTCCTTTTTATATTTAATGAAATAGGCATAAAAAAATTATTCCTCTAGGGAGAAGTGTTTTATAGTGGAACATTTTGTTTTGGTAGGGTTTTGTTGTCATTTTTACTGTTGTCTTTTGTAATTAGAGACCTTTGTATTGCTTCATGTTTAAATTAAAGAAGTCTCTAAGTATGTTAGCTGCTAAATTGGTGATGCTCCTCAGCTCCTGTGGAAATTTGTGCCATGACAGAAATATTGTTCTTGTCTTTACATTTTTTCTAGAAAATTCAGCAGTGGCAGAACCATTAATTTTGGTCCAGTTGCTGATATCGATCTCCGTTTTAGATGGTGAAGCGACCAAAAGAGATGGAGTCTGAGGTACTTGAATGCTTTGCCACAAGGGCTAATAGCTTGAACATGGTTTAGCGTACCACATGAAGCTCCTCTGAGGAGGAGAGGCTGGGCATCACTTGATAAAATACGGTGATTTATAGGTGTATATATAGCTGGCCTTCCTCTGTGACAAGGTGACAAAGCTGTCTGCAATGGCAAACAGCACGGTAAATATTTCTATTTGTAGATACCAAAATGTTAAAGCTCAGCATGGCAGAAGGGTACAAGAATATATTTGATATGTGGATCGTATCTACTAGCATGGGATGCTTACCTGACATCAAAGATGGCTGCATCCTTACTGTAGCTCTTCTATCTGCTTTCTTCTCCCTTTGCTATCAGTAAAGGAAAGGGTAGGTGAATAGTTTTCCAGAAATTAATTATGACACTTGAAATGTGTGGAGTGTTCAGGATAGTCCTGGTTTTATATCTTTCATATATATATATACACACACACACACACACACATTATCAGAGTGTGTGTGTGTGCACGCATGTGTCATTTGCTTTATAAGAATTGTTAAATCTTCTTGGTCATTTAATTATTGCAATGGATAAAAAGTTTTTTCCTTTTAATATAATTTAGTTACTTTGCAATCAATTGACTTTAGCTTTGTCAGGCATTACACTTTATTTTTAAGGATGGATGAATTGATACATTTTTTCCTTTTTTCTGGCGCTTCCATTTTCTCTGTGACTTTTCCATACTGATTGTCAGAGTTCAAGTGACTAATATCTAATTGCCTTAGCAGTGTGCAATTCATTTAGTTCAAATTTACTAATTTGTAGAAATTACATTTTTTCCCATCTTCCCCAGTTGTTTTTCTCTTCCTTCTTTTTTTTTTTTACGCACTAGTAGTTTCTCTGCCATGAATACAAATATTTCAATTTTGAGAACTGAAGCTCTACAGTCTATATACAATCTACAGCCATAGTCTATGGCTATTTTGCTATCAAACATTCAAATCTCACTACAGTGATTTTAGAAATATACTTTTGGGCTTGTTATCAGTTTTGTTCCTAAAAGTTACTCTAAGGTGAGTTTCCAATGTGAACTGAAGGAAGAAGGGTGGGAATTAATGAAAATCCTCAGTGTTAAATCAGTAAAGGTAGAAGTATTTTGACTTAATAAGGTCCACAACCATTAGGCTGTTGGGAAGGACACATATGGACTGACTTGACCTGTTTTTTAGCAGACCAGTTATTTGAAAGTGTGTATATTGACAACCATGCCTGGCTAAAGAAAGAGCACCTGGGACCGGACAGACAGGAGACTGATGATCATGCACAGCCCCTGAGCAAGGGTCTGATGTGTTTTATGCGTGTCAGGGTCCAGGACGGATGAGCAGTTGGTAAAATACGCTCACGTGTGCATGCTGTTTACTGGTTTAAAGCACGTGCTAGCTGAATAAACAGGACTTTGCTTCAGAAGAGCCCCTGGTCCTGGGCTATCCTGGTCGCTGCCCCTGAAAGAATAAGCAGTGGCTGCTTAATTGAAGTCAGGTCCACCGAGGTGAAGACAATAAGCTGCAGTGGTCCGGAGCTCTATGTTCCTGCTCAGGGAGAGAGAGTTTGGAGATTGCACTTCAAGAGTGGTGATGGAAAAGCCCGTGGTTTCCCTGCAGCGCCCTGGAGGAGATAACCGCAGGGGCAGGTCACTGGAGGGACAGGTAGAGCTTTGCGGTCACCTGCGCCCCACAAGGCAGAGCATGGGGGATGTGTTGGAGGTGGGTGGCATCCCCTGCTGCCTGTCCTTCCCCACCCTGCTTATCTCCCCCAGGCAGATATAGTCCTAGGTAGGTTGCCAAAGGGTGCTGGTGAGAAACAGCCCTTTCTGATATCCCAAATGTTCAATAACACCATTCCAAAGATTGCTTTTATCTCTCACTCAGCACACCACTTGGTTTGCTACAATTTCAGCAATTTGTGTACTACCTAGTCCCTCTGGAGGAGCATGTAAAATATTTATGAATGTCAAGAAAAATTTAGAAAATGTATTTTATGAGTATCACAATATAATCTGTGCAGTGGAAACTTACCTTTTTCATTAGAATTGTGCAAAATATTGCACTTCAAGTGAAACCAGTGGTGAGGAAATTTCCCTTTCTGCTCTCAGTACTTTCATAGAAAAAATGTTCTTTATGCCTCAGAGACATTGTTTAATTTTATAAAAGTCATAGTATATTATTGCAACTTTTTTGAGGGGGTAGTCCTGTATTTTTTAAGAGAAGTTAATTGTTTAGCAGGTGAAAAGTACCAATTTGGAAGGAGTGGAAACTAAATTCCTCTCTGTGTAAACCTTCTGTGGCACAAGAGATAGCAAGGCAAATCTCTTTAAGGTACTCTACCAAATTACCCTGTTTCTGAAGGGCCACATTTTGGGGTCAGTGTCTTCCTCTATATTTGCTGGTTAAAAACATCTGGGACCAATCTCTAGCACTGAAGTAAACGGGCAAGGAATGATCAATATCCATATCCAATATTGTAAAACTCTCTTATACCCTCCAGAGATGGGGGCCACATAGAAACTGCCTCCTGGAAATTATCCCCGCCCATGCTAACTCCTCAACTGTACCCAGTTTCAGTGCCCAGGAACATTCACGGGCAGCGTTTAATTTACATCTCAAGGCACGCTCTCTACAACTAGGCAGTCGAGCCCAAACCATGCAGTAGCAGTAAAGCTTGGGATGGTTCCTTCTGGGAAAGAGCTAGTTTATTATCATTGACACTCCTCCTTGTTCAGGCAATGCTTCAGGCCTGTTCGTGGATCTGTAAATTGAAAAATCCTGTGAAAATTTTTATATGAATTTATATTATAAAAGGAAGTTTTGCCTGAAAAGTGATTATCATTTTAAAAAGTAGGATATTTTTTGAATATTGTTCATTGTATTTAGTTTTTCTTCTTGATTTGAGATTTTTCTCTTTGCAATATAATTAAAAATGAAATGACAGAAAATAAGGAGTTAACATTTTTAATGAATTACTACATGTTACAGAGAAAAAAAAAGTCCAATTATATCACTTAAAAGAAGACATTTTATGTCTCACTACTTATTTTTTAGTGATAGACTTGTATAAATTGGGACATAACACACAACTAGCATTATCTTAAAACTTCCTGTGAATACAATATCATGGGCTGACTCCCACAAAGGCTAAAAATTGCTAAATAGAAAATATGAGAGCAGATACTCTACAATGATTACATAAGGAGATCTGAGCTTCCTACACTGGACTGAAGCATCAGCTTGTTTGATTTGTAGCCCAGCACAGCAAAAGGTTCATATGCAGTTCCACAAAGGTAACAAATATTTTTAACAAATTAACAAATATTTTGTTTACCAATCTAAAGTCACCATGTGCTGCTAAAATAGGAAATACAAATAAAATAGTATTTTTGAAAGAACTTCTATTCCCTTCTGGAATTTCAAGATTTCTCATTTCCATAATGCCTCATTCTAGCAAAGTGTTTATAAGTTCATATGCACCTGATTGAAGTCCAGATAGGTGTCTAGTTAATATTCTCAGAGCGTGAGTTGATTTGGCCTGACCTCTAATATGGATGTAGAAAGTTGTTCCTTTACCTGTAAGTGGGAGGGAAGTCTTATGGATTTAGAAATCTGTTTCAGATGTGTGGATGAGATTCTGCTCCTCTGAAGATAGCAGTTCATCTCTAGCAAGAAGACTAATAGCATCAAAAGATGAGCAAATCAGTGTTTGATCCTGAGCTAAATTGCTTAGGTCAGCCAGTTTCTGAGGGGTATATGGAGATGTGATCAGGATGGAGGCTCTACATGATCGCATTAACAGTCATTGGTGCAGCACATCCATCGTGCCTTTGGACAGGGAAGCTCTTGTGGCTCCAGTCAGGTAGCTCGTCTGCACTGTTTCTCTTCATAGTGTTTTTAGTACATTTTCTCACTCAAGATATGCTTTTGCACAGTCATGTTCCTCATTATGAGACCCAGGAACCTTTGATATCTTTGGCCAGTTTCTGTGTAATATGACAGAGGTGTAAAAGTCTCAAAGATCATCAGGGTCCTAAATCCCCTTGTAAAAATCAGTGGCTGGCTACAGCAGAGAGACTCAGGTGCCTCTGTACATCCTGTTAACAACAGCTGCCTGGTCAGTCCAGTCATGTACCAGCACTCCAGACCTATCATCTCTTGCCCAACAGAGATGTCATAAGGAAGACAGTAGAACTGTTATCAAAGTGTGGTGACAGACAGAATGGATATATGTGAAGCAAAGCTTCATTGGTTTGATTGCCCATGAGCAAGTTACTTCAATAACATTCAATATTGACCTCTAGAGAAATATCTTTTGGTGTAATATTATCCCCATTCCATCTCTTCAAGACATTTTTGGTTAATGTTTATATACAGTAAATAAATATATTTTTTTCAAACTGAGACAGACCTTGAAACATAATGTGTCTTTCTATAGCATTATTCATCCACTCAGAAGAAAACAATTCATGAACATGGAGTTTAAAGTACATAATAAAATTCATGCTTCGTGCTGTACTAATTTAACTTAACACATCCCCTGCATTAAAAACTTTAACACATGGAAGTAGACCTAAAAATTTAAGATTGTGCAGTCCAAAAAATGTGTGTACTTAAGCCTGAGATATCAGAAATCAGATAAAATATCTAACAGGTCTGGGAAGCAGATTTCATTAGGCAACAGGTGATAAGTAGACTTCAAACCGTTGCCAAAAAAGGAATCTGGTGTAACTACAGATCCTTGTGTCAACAGCGCTCTACTAATTTGGGCATTATTCACCCTGAGGGGAGGTAATAGGGCCTGGCTTAACCTCAAGTCATTCGTTTAACTCTCTGATGATTAGATGAGCTAAGAAACAGCGTATTTCCAAGCCTCTTCTCTTCTGCCAGTGCTTCTTAGTTTGCGCATGATACTGGTTATCTTGATTCCTCTGGTCAGATGATAGCTTAAAAGCATTTTTCACTAATGGGAATTCCCTCATGCAGGACTTGGCTTGAATGCTGCAGCAAGGCTGTCTACCCCTTGCTAAAGAGTAAAACAGGACACCAGTTTTCTCATGTTTGAGTTTGCTATCCTTCACCTTTCCAAAGACATACCATCTCTGAAGGAACAAAAATCCAATTTGAAAATCTGTTTAGTTGACTCTTGACTTCCTATGGTTGCAGACTTCCACTGAGGTGGTCTGCACTTGTCTAGTACTTGTCTTCAAGAATACTTCTAGCAAACTGTTCCTGTGATGAAGTGTGTGCGGTCCCAGCATCATGATGTCATTGGAATCACAGAGACATGGCGGGACAGCTCACATGACTGGAGCACTGCCATGGAAGGCTATGTGCCCTTTAGGAAGGATAGGCTGGGAAGGCGAGGCGGTGGAGTTGCTCTTTATGTGAGAGAGCAACTGGAATGCATGGAGCTCAACCTGGGAGTGGAGGATGAGGGAGTTGAGAGCTTGTGGGTAAGGATTAGAGGGCAGGCTAATGTGGGAGACACTGTGGTGGGTGTCTGCTACAGGCCACCTGACCAGGATGAGGAGGTTGATGAGGCCTTCTATAGTCAGCTGGATGTTGCCTCACAGTCACAGGCCCTGATTCTCATGGGGGACTTCAACTTCCCTGACATCAACTGGAAGGACAACACAGCCAGGCACAAACAGTCCTGGAGGTTCCTGTAATCAGGGAATGCAGAGATGTGTAAAGGAAAGCTAAGGCGCGTTTGGAATGCAATCTGGCAAGGGATGTTAAAAACAACAAGAAAAACTTCTTCAAATATATTAGCAGAAAAAGGAAGATCAGGGGAAATGTGAGTCCGCTGGTGAATGGGGTAGGCACCCTGGTTACGAAAAGCACAGAAAAAGCAGAGATGCTGAATGCCTTCTTTGCTTCGGTGTTTACCAAGGGCAGCCCTTTAGAGTCCCAGGCCCTAGGGACAAGAGAAGAAGCCTGGAGAGAGGAAGACTTGCCCTGGGTAGAGGAAGATTGGGTCAGAGAACACCTAAGGAAACTCGATACCCACAAATCCATGGGCCCTGATGGGATGCACCCCAGAGTTCTGTGTGAGCTGGCGGATGTCATAGCTAAGCTGCTCTCCATCATCTTTGAAAGATCCTGGAGAACGGGGGAGGTGCCGGAGGACTGGAAGAAAACCAATGTCATGCCAGTCTTCAAAAAAGGCAAGAAGGAGGACCCAGGCAACTACAGGCCAGTCAGCCTCATCTCCATCCCTGGAAAAGTGATGGAACAGCTCATACTGGCCATTGTCTCCTGGCACGTGGAGGACAAGTGTAGGAAGTCAGCCAGAGTCAAGACCTACACTCAATATGAATTAAGAATCTTGCTCATTTATTCGGCTCAAACGCGTTACATTTATCCAGCGCAGCAGTGCCCATGCAGTGTCCACGCACTCAGATTGCCTTCTCATTGGCTACATGCGCGGCTGCGATAGCTACTATTGGTCTCCCGTCATATCTGCGCGCTATTAACTACATCAGCACTCGAGCATCCTGCTTACCCGAATCAGATAGCCAAGTTCTCTATTCTTGCCTAGTCAAGGACAGCTCGAGGGCACACCTCCATCTCAAGGCCTGGATTGTGCAGGCCTTCTGGGAGGGCATGTCATAGAATCATAGAATCATAGAATGCTTAGGGTTGGAAGGGACCTCTAGAGATCATCTAGTCCAACCCCCCTACATACGCAGGGACACCTAGAGCACGTGGCACAGGACTGCGTCCAAACGGGTTTTGAAGATCTCCAGAGAAGGAGACTCCACAACCTCTCTGGGCAGCCTGTTCCAGTGCTCTGTCACCCTCACTGTTAAGAAATTTTTCCTTAAGTTCCTATGGAATTTTTGATGTTTCAGTTTCCGGCCATTTCCTCTAGTCCTATCAGTGGCCACCACTGAAAAGAGACCATCCCCGTCCTCTGCACTCCCTCCCTTGAGGTATTTATATACACTGATTAGATCCCCTCTCAGCCTTCTCTTCTCCAGGCTGAACAGGCCCAGCTCCCTCAGCCTCTCCTCATAGGGCAGATGTTCCAGGCCCCTGATCATCCTTGTAGCCCTGCGCTGGACTCTCTCCAGCAGCTCCACATCCCTCTTGTACTGTGGAGCCCAGAACTGGACACAATACTCCAGATGTGGCCTCACCAGGGCTGAGTAGAGGGGCAGGATCACCTCCCTCGACCTGCTGGAGATGCTCTTCTTAATGCAGCCCAGGATTCCATTGGCCTTTTTGGCCACGAGGGCACACTGCTGCCTCATGGTCAACTTATCATCCACCATGACGCCCAGGTCCCTCTCTGCAGAGCTGCTCTCCAGAAGGCCAGTCCCCAGCCTGTACTGGTGTCTGGGGTTATTCCTCCCCAGGTGCAGGACCTTGCACTTGGCCTTGTTGAATTGCATGAGGTTTTTCACCGCCCAGTTGTCCAGTCTGTCCAGGTCCCTCTGGATGGCAGCACAGCCCTCTGGGGTATCGGCTACTCCTCCCAGTTTCGTGTCATCAGCAAACTTGCTGAGGGAGCACTCTGTGCCTTCATCCAGGTCATTGATGAATAAATTGAACAGGACTGGACCAAGGACTGACCCCTGGGGAACCCCACTAGCCACAGGCCTCCAACTAGACTCTGCACCGCTGATCACCACTCTCTGGGCCCTGCCATCCAGCCAGTTCCTAATCCATCTCACTGTCCACTCATCTATCCCACACTTCCGGAGCTTGCCCAGGAGGATGTTGTGAGGGACGGTGTCAAAAGCCTTGGTGAAGTCGAGATAGATGACATCCACCGCTCTCCCCTCGTCTATCCAGCCGGTCATTTCATCATAGAAGGCTATCAGGTTAGTCAGGCAAGATTTCCCCTTGGTGAATCCATGCTGACTACTCTTGAGCACCTTCTTGTCCTCCATGTGCCTGGAGACAACGGCCAGTATGAGCCGTTCCATCACTTTTCCGGGGACGGAGGTGAGGCTGACTGGCCTGTAGTTGCCTGTCCTTGGCTCTCTAGCCATTCTTCTACAATACCCCCTTTTTCTTTTGCACAAGCCAGGCCTGATTAGAAATGGAAAATAGCATTCGTTTTGCACAGGATAAGGCACAGCTCAGCAAGCACAAGCCAACAAGCACAATAATCAAAAGCAGAAGTCCTGTTTTCATGAGGCCCTTGAGCCATCCCCCGAGACCCAACCAGTCTGATAAGGCGTCAGTCCCAAATAAGGCGACGTCCTCTTTGATCTTCTGGAAGTGGTCCATGAGCTGTTTGATCTGCTTGTGTATGGACAACGAGTGATCTTCAAGATTCATGCAGCACATCCCGCCGAAATCCTCACATCCGTGTCCATGGGCCAATAATAGGAAATCTATGGCTGCTCTATTCTGCAGCACCGCATGCTGTACAGTGGACAGATCTTGAGCCAGGTCACTGAGAACCAAGCTCGTTGCGTTGGCCTGCTTCACCACCCAACATGACAACGTCTGCGAGTTCTTATGTGCCCTTGCAGCAGCAGCCTTGCATATGCTATGCACGTCAAGAGCAAGCTCAGATAGTGCTTGAGAAGTTAGGTTTAGTTCCTTACGAGCCCAACAGCCCAGGTTTTCAATGGTCATCAACGCCTTCGTCACACCTACTGGGGCTACCACCGAGGCCATCCAATTCGCCCACCAAGGCCAAAGCTCCACCTATTTATCTACTACCATTTCTGCTAAGTCATCTAGCCACGCGTACGCTTACATTGCAGTTGGTTGCATACTACTGTCCACGCGTCTTCTATTGTACTAGGTTGGCTGTAGATATCGGGGCACACGTTTACATGATTGGCCCGCACACAGTCCTCTATCCTGCACTGATAAGCTTGTTTACAGGTTCTCCGTCTCCTACTTCTGTGTTCTTGCAGCTGGTGACTTTCCCACGATCTTTTCGCCTTGGTCTTAGTCCGGCTCATCGTATCCGTCTTCTATCGGGAAGCCTCCGTTACTTAGATATGCTCCCACAATTCCCCCTTTTTGTTCTTGAACCAGCCAAACCTTCTTTACAGCATTCTCAATCGTATTGGATACACATTTCAATAAACAAGGCACAACTAGTAGAATGCAACATAGAATCAACAACACCATCCCAACACTTCTAAATAACAAGCGAAACCATCCCGAAATTCCCTATCCACTTAATAAATTGTCCAACCATGACAGACCTTCATCCTCTGTGACTTTATGCAAAATCTTTGCGTGATCCCAAATGTCTTGGACATCCGTGAGTATTTTGCCAGACTGATCAATATTAGATATGTATTCGTGGTGGCTCTTCCCCATAAATAGTCAGCCCAATGTTGGTCTCCTACTCCCACAGAATAGCTACTTGCAGAATTTATATCCCCACTATGTATGGTTCAATTTAAGCTTTATGGTCGTCCAATGGCCTGTTTTGTTTTGAAAGGTGCCTAGATTCGGGCCTGATTGATAAGTTATAATATATATAAGGCACCATGTTACTAACCAATTGAGGTGTAAAAGGCATTCCTTCCATTGCGACATTCTCCTGTGTACACTGATATGACGTATTGAGTAGGCTATACGGATTCAAGTCTGGCCAGCTGCTCAAAGGAATACCTAACACCAGTGCCTCAAATTGATCTGCTGTCCCACAAAGCCAGTAACTCTTAATTTGGGTATAATTCACAATACGCCTAAGAAGCATAACATATCCATTAAAAGCAGCATCAGCTCCTATAATAGCGTTAAAAGCAACATTACCTCCTAAAAGCCACAATATACAGCTAATAATAACAGTAACACTTCTTCCTCCCATGTTTTCCTTCTGCAGGTTCACACTTTCCACAGCTAGGGTACCGGTTGCTTGCCTGCTACGTCTGATGTATGCGAGTCTGCTTCCAGCCAAGGTCTCACCCACTTCGCTGGTACCCATCTGGTTCCAGTATCTGTAACAACACAAGCATACCCTTTTCCCCAGGTTATCAAGTCCAAAGGCCCTGTCCATTTTCCCGTGTTCCAGTCTCTCAGCATCGCCTTACATGGGCCTGATTTTACTTCTGTCAGGACTCCCTTTAGCCCAGCCCCGTGTTTGACCATCAGAGGGACTAGGCTATCCTGGGGTAGTCTCAAAAAATTTAAAACATATACTGCTTTTGCCAATCTCTCTGCAGGCATAATTCCCAATTCTCCCCCTTTTTGTTTTTGAAGCTGACGTTTCAGCATTTGGTTCATACGTTCCACTATGTCATGGTCCTCAGGATGCAATGGTATGGTGAAAAAGCAATCTTTTAAATCAATTATTAAGATGTCCCAATCATTTTGGAAGGTTCTCTATTTCCATTTCTATTGAAGCACAGCTTCAATTTGGTTTCCTCCCCAGAAATTGCTTGGGATTTCCATAGGCCTCCGCTCCAGTAGCAATTGAGGCTTTTACAATTTGTAAGGACTGTTGGAGGTCCTTCCGTGCCAGTCGCACTGGAGCTTGGCTGTCGCTTCATTCTTGTTTCCCATGCTGAAGTATTTCCCTAGTCTCTTTCCAAGGATACAAGTCAGAGAACGGCTCCCAGTCCTCCACTGGTGGTGGGGGGGGGGGGGGGAGGTGGAGGGGGTGCCGCAGTCTGAGTTATTCCTGACTTTCCCGCTTTCAAATTCTGCACTTACTTGTTGTGCTTATTCGGCCCTCTCTGCTGATATATATTACACAATAAAGATCTAAAGACCACACACACAAACAGCACAAACACAGTTTCTATCCAGTGGCACAACCTCACGTAGCTGTGCACTCCACAAGCGAATTCCACTGTCTCAATTGTCAAATCCCATCCTCGATGCCAATTAGGTTGCGAATGGGCTTGGGATTCGGCAATAATCACACAAAACAAGGTGGCTACGGCTATTCAGGTGAAAGCACATTAAAGAAGCAAAGTATGACTAATTACTCTTGAGGTAATATTTGTCGGCAGGATACTGAGACTGAACATTCTCTCGAGTTGGCAGATTAGAGGGTTGCTGACAGGCTCCTAACTTGGCAGGCGTCCCCGTGGAGACAACGTAGGTCTCAGAGTTAGGAGTCTCGCCCCCGCCTCTCTCCGCACTGTCTGTTTATGCCCGGTGCCTCCTGCCATGTAGGGCCAGCACGTGCCAGCAGGCAGACTGGGGGGCGGACAAACTCCGCCTTCAGTCACATAACCTTCCCTCCTGGCTGCGCAGGTGTGCATACCAGTAAGTGGTCCCAGCCGTCAGTCTGAGGGTCCTGCCTCTCTCATCTCCCTCCCTCTCGGGTGTTTTGACCTTCGAACTAGTTTACAGGGTGTTTGCAGTTAAGTTGGCTACAAGCTCGGTCGAGCAGCCGCCTTCAACTGCTTTTGGAGGAGGTCGGCTCTGAGCCTGGCTGAGCAGCTGCCTCCATGCTCCTTATCACTCAGCCCGGGCAGGCAAACATCTTTTTTCTCAAGGTCTAGATTCTATTTCGCACAATAGTTTTATGACTCTACGGATTGTACAAATTTCCAGCTTTCAACCATACCTCGTGTCGGCATCAATATACAAAGGATACAACACATAATAGAGATGAACATAGCAAATAGAAATAATAGCCCTAATAACCATTTCTGTCCTCACTTAAAGCATCACAATTCTTCAACCCCCACTTTAAAAGACAGATCAAATTCCTCTGCACCTCCCTCCTGGCTTTTGTCAAGCCCTCAGCAACATAAGTCTCCTTGATCTCATTCGCCTTTTCTTCCCAAGCCTTTCTTCTCCTTTTTTCAAGGCGATCTAACAAGTCCTGGACCCAGCCGGGCCGTTCTTCAGGCGTGACGGGGGCGGGTCCGGAAGCGGGGGCGCAGACATTGTAGGCGCCGCAGGTGCAGGCACAGAGGCAGGCACGGGCGGGGGGGTTAGTGATGGATCTCCAAACACCAGCGGTTTTCGGTGGCGTGGCGGTCCCGGTCCTGAAGTGCTCGCAAAGGCAGACGTGGCTCCGACGACCACTTTCCTTTTGGCTTTCACATTGGATAAGGTAGATAGGACCAGCTGCCATGTAGTAGCAAGGTCCCTGGCCTGCTTATCTCCATCAGCGATATGATTCCAGAGCTGCCGCCCTACGTTCTCCCACGTCTCCACATCGAATACTAGGTGGGGCTCGGCTTTGAACCCATTCTCTCTGCACCAGATCGAAAGCTTGCAGAGGGTCTCTTCATCATGCTTAATTCCTCTCTTAGAGAGAATATGTTGGAGGAGCTTCACCGCTGCTGCCTTGGCCGCTGACAGCCACTCCGTGACACTAAACATCAGCTCGGGGCTTTGCAAGCGTTCCTTGTCTCGTGCCCATTTGTACAGCTCATAGAGCTTCTCCGTACTCATGCTGGCCTCTCGCTTAGCGAGAATTTGTCCCAGCAAAGTGAGTGCCACTTCCCTATCCATTCTCGAAAGCGGTCTTACCGGTGCAGGTCTGTGCCTTTTTTTCTTTGGGCCAGGTCCAGCTTATCTGCTACCGCAGACGCCTGCCGGCTTCTGACTTCCACCCCTCCATCTGCCTCCTTAACCAGCATCTTCGGGATGCAGATTCGAGGGGATTTTCCACGTTTAAGCGATCCGCATTGAAGCGTAGTTCCGCATTTTAGTGATCCGCATTTAAGCGTAGTCCCACATTTAAGCGATTCACATTTAAGCGTAGTTCCGCATTTAAGCGTAGTTCCAGGGTCCCTGTTCAGGCGCCAGATGTAGGAAGTCAGCCAGAGTCAAGACGTACACTCAATATGAGTTAAGAATCTTGTTCGTTTATTTGGCTCAAACGTGTTACATTTATCCAGCGCAGCACTGCCCATGCAGTGTCCACGCACTCAGATTGCCTTCTCATTGGCTACATGCGCGGCTGCAATAGCTACTATTGGTCTCCCGTCATATCTGCGCACTATTAACTACATCAACACTCAGGCATCCTGCTTACCCGAATCGGATAGCCAAGTTCTCTATTCTTGCCTAGTCAAGGACAGCTCGAAGGCACGCCTCCATCTCAAGGCCTGGATTGTGCAGGCCTTCTGGGAGGGCATGTCCTCGGCTCTCTAGCCATTCTTCTACAGACAAGAAGGTGCTCAAGAGCAGTCAGCATGGATTCACCAAGGGGAAATCATGCTTGACTAACCTGATAGCCTTCTATAATGGAATGACCGGCTGGATAGACGAGGGGAGAGCGGTGGATGTCGTCTATCTTGACTTCACCAAGGCTTTTGACACCGTCCCTCACAAACATCCTCCTGGGCAAGCTCCGGAAGTGTGGGATAGATGAGTGCACAGTGAGGTGGATTAGGAATTGGCTGGATGGCAGAGCTCAGAGGGTGGTGATCAGTGGTGCCGAGTCTAGTTGGAGGCCTGTAGCTAGCGGTGTCCCCCAGGGGTCAGTCCTCGGTCCAGTCCTGTTCAATTTATTCATCAATGACCTGGATGAAGGCACAGAGTGCTCCCTCAGTAAGTTTGCTGATGATACTGAACTAGGAGGAGTAGCTGATACCCTAGAGGGCTGCGCTGCCATCCAGAGGGACCTGGACAGACTGGACAACTGGGCGGTGAAAAACCGCATGCAATTCAACAAGGCCAAGTGCAAGGTCCTGCACCTGGGGAGGAATAACCCCAGACACCAGTACAGGCTGGGGACTGACCTTCTGGAGAGCAGCTCTGCAGAGAGGGACCTGGGTGTCATGGTGGACGACAAGTTGACCATGAGGCAGCAGTGTGCCCTCATTGCCAAGAAGGCCAATGGGATCCTGGGGTGCATCAAGAAGAGCGTCTCCAGCAGGTCAAGGGAGGTGATCCTGCCCCTCTACTCAGCCCCGGTGATGCCACATCTGGAGTATTGTGTCCAGTTCTGGGCTCCACAGTACAAGAGGGATGTGGAGCTGCTGGAGACAGTCCAGTGCAGGGCCACAAGGATGATCAGGGGCCTGGAACATCTGCCCTATGAGGAGAGGCTGAGGGAGCTGGGCCTGTTCAGCCTGGAGAAGAGAAGGCTGAGGGGGGACCTGATCAGTGTCTATAAGTACCTCAAGGGAGGCAGTGAGGAGGATGGTGCTGGCCTCTTTTCAGTGGTGGCCACTGACAGAACTAGAGGAAACGGCCACAAACTGAAGCACCAAAAGTTCCGCATGAACTTAAGGAAAAATTTCTTAACAGTGAGGGTGACAGAGCACTGGAACAGGCTGCCCGGAGAAGTTGTGAAGTCTCCTTCTCTGGAGATCTTCAAAACCCGCTTGGACACAGTCCTGTGCCACGTGCTCTAGGTGACCCTGCGTGTGCAGGGGGGTTGGACTAGATGACCTCTAGAGGTCCCTTCCGACCTTAAGCATTCTCTCATATTCTCACCGTCTTCCCCTCAATCCATATTGTGCAGAGGACTAAAGATTAGTTTTTCCTTTTACTGTCTTCTTTCAATGCAGCAGGAATAGCTCTACTGAATGAAACATCCACTTCCTTCTGCAGTAGTGCAGGATCAGCACGGCTATGCTATTTACAGGCACATGGAATAAAGCACAGAGGGACAGAGCATCAACCAGGGATCCAATACAGCTGCTTATAGCAGGTACATCCATTGACTCCTGAAGAGCCAGAAACATCAAGTGTCTACACAGACCACAGCATTCCTGCGACCTTTCACAATCCTTCATTGTGCAAAATAGGTCAGTCTCTTGAGTGAATTTTTAGTTCTGCTTATCTAACCACATATTCCAAGTGAATGGGGTGTCTGGGTAGTAGGAAATCACCACCCATACAAGTTTAGAGGACCTCTACTAACACCGTCAAAGTTCTAGGAAGGTTCAGTTTGGCATTTGGGCCTGCATATAAGCAAATTTCAGGCAGCAAGATGCATGCATATTTTGCAGTAAAGGGAGAACTAAGTGAGTTTAGAGTAACTTCAGAACTGGCTGTTCAACAAAATGCCATATTCCCTCTAGGTCTCAAGGTAGTGTTATATGGGAGTATACCTGTTCTCAGTATTTCTTCCTCCTCAGTTTCTACTCCTTTTCACAATAAACTTTAGTAAACACAGAATATGGGCTTCATTATACTGTGCAATACTTTTTAAAGAATCCTTGCAGAAAGGCTTTCTATATTTATAGTTCTATCACAAAATGTAGCCAAGAATAGAAATGGTTTTCTCTCATCAAGGAGTGAATCTGCCAAATGTTATTGCTATAGGAAATCTAAGTCACATCGGATTACCACCTGGCACTATCAAAGCTAAACTACTGTCAACTTTAAAGCACAAAAAAATGATCTAATTATCATGAGTTTATGAAATATGTTTAGAAGCTTGCTCACCGAGGAGTTTCTCCTTTCAATCCTTTTATAATATACTGAAAAGGAAGAAACCACTCTTCGGTGGAGGAACTTCTTTCATAGCTTAAAAGGAGTTAAAAACAGAGGTAGAAAATCAGAAAAGTTCAGATTCACATCTCAGAGATCAAGGAAAGGAGATAAGAGTGAGAAAAGAAAGATGGAGTTAGCATTTTGACACAATTCACCATAGGCATGTATCAAAGGTTGCAAAGAATGCATGCAACTTTAGGGTATGTTTCAGCTTTCCAAATTCATACTCGATTTAATTACCAGACAACATTTTGCAAGATGACCTAAATCAATTTGGAAAAGTCTGAAATTTGCTAAAGATGAAAGACCCCATTGTCTTTTTAAAGACCTCTATTGATCATAAATTCCTTTGTTAAATTGGATTCCTCTCTATATGTTATTTACATAAACAATATTCAACCAAATTTTGTATATGGTCTGTTGGGGAATATTAATGAACCAGTACTGGTACTGCACAAAAAGGAAATAACATGTGAGATACAGTACATGCATAAAAATTTAAAAAATCAGCCATCAGTTTTGAAAACAATTCCTGAGAATCAGTCACAAGTTTATAAACACCCACCCAATCACATCCACGTGGTCTTCAAATTCATTCCTCCAGTTTCCCCAAGATATCTGCATTTGGCTAAAGCTGAGGAGCAGTGTCTGCATTTTCTAAATGTTCGATGTACCCTTTATTTATTTGGACCCTGCCTTCTTGGCAGATGGAGAGACTGCTTCAACTATTTGGAGAATTTAAGATAGGGAAGATGGGGCAGGTGTCTCTGCGAATTCTGGAAGCTAAAGTAGCCTGATAGAGAGGCTCAAGTCATTTTAGGATTCATACAATTCAAGTTATCACCATCTTATAGACAACAGTTCAACGTGAAACATGCCGGACTGCTTCAATCAGAAGCAAGCACACTGTAAGCTAACTGTGACTAGTGATTTCACCTCTGGGACTGTGTCAGAGCATGTCCAGTCCAGTAATTCATGACTGAGAAACAGGACACGTTTTATTCTGATCTAAATTTGTCCTAGAAACAGCACAGTGAGAACAAGCAGTGTTAACTGCATTACTGCAGGAAAAGTATGTTTTACAGAGTAATAGTGTTAAATACAAAGTCTTTTATTGATTGGCTACAATTACCATCTTAACTATGACAATGAAAAGCTGAAATAAATCTCTAACGCAAGAACTGGAGCTGATGCGTTAGAACAAACAGCAAATCACCCATTGAGTATTACGGTATGGTGGTTCAACTTCAAAATTCACTTGTGTAATTTGGCAACTATATATGCTTCTAATGAGTTAATATATGTTGCCTGTTCCATCCCAATTGGTAAAAATAAGTAGATTAAAAGGAAAGTGTCTGAAAATTATGAAAGCATTCGAAATAGTTCCCTAGCAAATCTGGAACTACTTTTCTCTTGCATATGATGGTAAAGTCAATCTTTTCTTTATTGTAAACCCTCACCTTTCCCATGAAAAAAAGGAAGTCCAATTGGAATTATGAGCACACTAGTCTCATAGCAAGTGTCAGTATTTCCCAATGATTTTTTCCAGTCTTCTTTTTAGCTCAGTAAGAACAATATGGTGCTGTTGACTTATTCATAGAACCACCAACAATAGGTCTTATGATGTTATGTAGGCACAGCAAAACATCAATAGTCTTATATTTTTAATAATGATCTCAATCTACTGTAATCTTGGCAGGCTTGGTACATATTAGTTTCATTGCTGAGAATATCATCTGAGCCAAAAATAGTTACCATAGGTGGGTTCTGTTTAGTTTAAGTGGAATGTGTGGGGCTGTAGTATATCAATTTCTAACTTTAGTATTGTTATTTTGGTATCAGAGCTGTGTATCAGCCTATTGCGTTAATTTCGATACAGTTTGAAAAGAGGATATGCTGTATATTTAAAAGAGTAACTCCCATGATTCATGTTAGAGTGTACTAATTTTTATGTAAGAAAACACTCACACAAAAGCAGTCACTTGGACTGAGTCTGTGCCTAATAGGATATTCACTTTCACCTCTGATTCTCTTCTTGTTCGTAGGGTGATCCTGCTATTAATGGCAAACTTCCTGGTGATGTTACTAAGAACAAGAGTGAAGTTGTCTGGCTTTACTTGTAGCATGAGGAAAACTAATTGATTTTTAGGGGCCTGACAAGAATTAACACAGAAGAAAGTAGGGTGGCTTAAACCGTAGGTGGTAGGTGGTGAACAGCGTGCCATTACATGTGGGGAATAAAGAGGCAGTGGGATGCCACATAGATAATAATTTTCTTCCTTTACAGATAGGAGCTTCCTTTCTCAGTGGACTCCCTCATAATAAAAGTGCTATGTACTGGAGAGAAGCAACTGTGCTAGCAAGCATGAAAATTACCCTGCTAGTTCAGACAGTCCTGAAAAGAAGAAAACCTGCCTTAATGAGAGAAAGAAGAGTAGCCATTTCGAGGGTATAAATTTAACCTGCTGTTTTCAACAAGGTACATGTAGCTGGAAAGCCTTAAGAGATTTCAGCCTAATGCCTGCTTTTAAGTACTGAGACTTTTTTTCTTCCCCATGGTTAGTGTGAAGAATTCTGCATGACTGATGCTCCACAAGCTTTTAAATAAGAAGACAGAACCTGTCAGGCTTCCCAAAGAGCAAACAACACTTCCCAAGGAAGCCCTGCTCATCTCGAGGAGTCCTTGCTACAGGCTGAAAATGAGGAGCATAGTGCTAGAGCGATACTAGCACAAAGTTCCCAAAGGTTCAGTCATTGCAAAGGATGTTCACATTCCTCTTGGCTCACACTAAACTGCTCACACTGATGACCCTTTTCTTTAAATAAGAAGCTTAAAGTTATTAACAAACTGCACTTTTTTTTCAGTAAAGGGACAAGTCATAAATTCTAAATCCTGGCAGCAAAGGTTCTCAGGTCCTTTTCCAGCTTGTCATTGGCCTAATGCTGTATGGCTTACACAAGTCACCCAAGAGCAATGATGCCATTTGTTTGAAAGTACAGTATCTGCTACTATTTTAATTTTTGGAGTTGCTGAGCTCCTACTTCTTTACCTTTGCTACCTCTAAAAAACTGAACTGCTTATGCACTAATGTACTTCAATAGCAAGTTTTAGATTTGCCACCTTGAAAATATGACATTACTGCTGGAGATGTTGAATTAGCTTTTTCCACATTACATGCTTTTTAAGACAGTAGTAAGTCCATGAAAACAATAATGATAGAAGCTTTTCCATTTCTGATATGAAGTTTAGACCACCATACCTCACTGGGGCAAAGTATGATTATAGTAACTGTCATCTCTGGTTATCATTTCAAACATTCCCTAGTTTTCCCTGTGAGACTGGGAAGTAATTACGAATTTAGCACTGAGATACCATTGAGGAGAAGCCTTCTAAACATTAAAACTTCTAAGGAAGAGGGTTTGATGAGTCTCTTTTCCAACGGGAAACAAGGAGTGTCTTTCAGGCCAGTTCTACACTGAGAGGCAGGCACAGGCCCAACCCTCGCACAAGTTCCAGCGAGACTGAGATGAGCAAAAGGAGGTACTACCGACTCCTGCTTCTGCACTCTCGTTTAGCTGGGTGAACAGGGCGTTTTCCACGCACGTGCTTGCTCACCCACCAGAGCTCTGAGCTAACAAAGCCCACGTGAGGAAGGCCGAGAGCAGGGCTTACCTGCCGTAGTGGAGGCTGCCGCGCGAGGCAAGATGCGCTCTGCTCCGCCTGCCACGTGTGCGAGCACCAGGGCCCGGATGCCCTATCCCTCACGGAACGAACTGGGCAGGCTCCCATCCGCCTGCCACACATCACGGGGCAAAGACACCCTCTTTATGGGGAGGTCGTTTGCAAACATGATCCTCTGCCAGTCTGGGAATGTGATCTTGTGAAGTTTTTACTGCCTAGAGTGTCGAGGAAAAGACTGAAGCCTGCAGAAAACTAATAAGGGGTGCAAAATAAAGCAAGTTCCTCCAATACTCTTGCCAATATAATTTTTAAATTACATCATTGAGTCCTGTTTACATGCTCGTATGTTATGGAGAGAGTCTATATATACTGAAAGAACCTCTGTGAGTTGGAGAACATCTATCTTTCACTGCCTAAGATATCCCGCTGGAATTCAACTTATAGGCCCACCAAATTTAGCAATATATTTTTTTAATTTTGTTTTTAGCAGCAGCCTGAACACGATCAAATCCCCTTCAGCTCCCAAACACTTCCCTAATGATTGGCCGTGTTTTCCTGCCGAAGCCTGCAGCCTGATGGGCATCCTCAGACACGCCAATGCCTCACGTGACGCGGGCAGACGTGGGGCCGGAGCCTGTCCACTGCCCGAAAACCAACACCGTTACTATTTAAACCTACGGCAGAAGTGTCAGGTTATCTATCTGCAGCATTTTTAAAGATAGTTTAAGGAAACTAGAAGTTGAAAAAATATTCTTCTTCTTTGGTCTAATGCTGAATTTGCAGTGTTTACAAACAGCTGTTACGACAGCCCCACGTTCCCAAGAAATGTGTGATGCATCTAAGAATCTGACAGGCAAACCCTAGCATTTGTTCCAGTGCATCCCTTCTAAGGTTTGGGGTAACAGGAGACATGCTCCTCATGGTATTTGTCACTGTAGCAGCTGTGTGCATGTTAGTGGCAATAACTACGTGATTACTTGCTCTACAACTTACTGCAGCTACTAGAAAATGAGTCTTCAGACATGAGAATTCAGACAGCCCTTGCAGCAGCCAGCAAAAGTAGGAAAAAAATCCCGTGGCAAAAATAATGATATAAATAAAGAAATAAAAGGATCCAGCAGGGGTCCACATAGCAACTTAGACTCTAGAGCCAGCAAGAGAAGTTTTTAAAGCCGGGGCTATGGCAGCCCCATTTCTTGCTTTGCCAAGGTCTTTAGGAACATCAGGATTCTGTGCTGCCTTCCCCGTACTCTGCTTTGCCAGTGCTGTTTGTCCAGCCACTCCTCTGCTCACTCTGAAATCCTATCTAGAGGACAGGCCCTTGCATTGCTGCTGGGATTGAAGAGGGAAAGCAAATGCAAAGAACGGAGACCTCTTCCACAGTACAGCAAACGGAACAGAAGAAACCACACAAGCAAGGCCATTACATTTCAAACTATACTACACAAATGATCTATGCACGGTGCACACAGGACCACACAACTGTTTCATTCAGTAAATGCTTCACAACAACAGAGCAGTGTTCAGATGTGGAATGAGTTTGAGCACACAACATATTAGGAGGAGAAGTGGCTTTACACAAAAAATACTACATCTTTCTTAACTGTTGCCAGCAGCAGCAATTGGATTAAACCTTAATATTCTTGTATTAGAAGCCATTGTTTTTCAAATACTGTAGATTAATCAACAACAATGCACCCTGCAGGTAGTAGAATTTTTATTTTGTTTTTTATTCTGGACAAGGCTCTTAAGATACCATTTTTAGGTCACATTCTGTATATAACATCAATGGTTTATGTTTGCACTACCAATGAAACCCTATAGTTTTTACAGCACATGGAGAAAAGATGCCTGGCATTTTTTACATAAGTAAGGTTTAGAGCAAATAGATGTCAGGACTCAGGGATATTTTCACATTTATCCCATTAAACCCTACAAGTTTTAGCTGTGCTTCTGAATTCTTCAGAGAAGCTTCGAAATTCACAAGTTAGTTCATACAATTCACAGAGCATCTGCTGTGAAAAATAAAGAGATTGTGACTTCCAATTTAAATAACTAAGATTTCCATTATTAAAAATAAAATTCTTGTTATTTAAAAGAAAACCCAGAATAGTCAGCAGGGGAGTAGCATAAAGAAATCTAACATACAAATTCCAGAATAAGGTGGAAATGGATGTGAAATGGAGGCCTCTATTTAGTCCACTAAAATTACCTCTACATAAGGGCAATTTTCAATGTGCAATTAGAAATTAGGCATCCAGCTGTTCCTGAAAGCCTGAAGTAGTCAGGCACTTAAGCCTGGATCCCTCAAGCACCTAAGCACATGTTATAGAACCTTTTCTAGTTCCCAAAATTCAGCAAAACCAAAACAATTAAATACTTTCTAAGAGTTCTGCCACAACTACCATTTTGGAGTTTGAAAATCTTCTAATCATAGAGCATTTAAATGATTACCAGAAAAAAAATGTTTAATCAGTAGAAAGCACAAAGAGAGAAGAGAATGAAAGTGTTTGGCCAAGAGGATGAGGGGAAGAACAGAGGCCCATGGTTGGCAGAGGGTTGTTCTGAAGATGAGACTAAAGTGCCTTAAGATGTGGATGACGCTCAGCGACATGTGAGCACTTCAGCTGCATTTGAGGTTTGTTCAACCCCTTGTGCACCAAAAATGAATAACATCGCATATATCAAATCTGGTGTGAAGTTTGAACAGTCATAGTTCAATAATGCTTACTTTTTGTAAGAGCTTCCCATTGAGCATCTTCCATGCAGAGATCTCAAAGCTTTATAAATGATGCCCTGTGAGTTCGCTTCCGTTGACAGATTGCAAAATGGGGACACAAAGCAGTATACTTTTGATCTCGACTTCCCCCAGATCACCCAGTGGGATGTGGCACAGTTGGGACTCTCTGCACTCTGTCCTTTCAGTGCTTAGCAGCTACCAAAGATCATACTCAGACATCCCTACAACAACCCTGAAGTATGGTAGGTAAAGCGCATTCTCATTTACATAGGCAGAAAAAAAAGCCAAAACTCAGATAAGTTAAGCCATGCTAAAGGAACGCATTCAAATGAGGTGATGATACAATATACTCAGGAGTGTCAGGTTAACACAGTAAGGACTGCTAGTTTAGAAGAACAGTTCATAAAGAAAGTTTTTAAAAAGTGTTTTAAAGGGATAAATGGACTCAGGAAAGTGCCCGCTGAAAGGATGAGGACAAGGAACTTAGGGTCAGCTCAAATGTGAAAAAGCAAAATCTAATTAATTAAAGGTACAAGCCTTACTGTTGCTTTTTTGCACTGTGCATGCTTTTTTGCACTATGTTCCCCTTGACTACTATATAAGCGATGCTTGACATGAACAACTTTGGCCCAGAGTTTCACTGACAAGTCTACAGCTCTGCCTTGGGTGAAGAACCTGTCCTTACCAAAGCTTCCAAGGGGGAACCCACAGCAATCTTCCCCACTGCAAGACAGCGTTTTAAGCGGAGGCCCCCACAGCTCTATAAATGTCTCCTGTCTCCCTAAGACCAGGTGCCTATACAAGAGCACTAGTCATTTTAGTCACTGGATTTTTTTCTAGGTTTGAGAGATAAAACATTAGATTCTCAGGATTTGGGCTTTTTTTTTTTTTTTTCTTTATTGCTTTCTAAGTTGTCATGGTTATCATTTGACACCCTCTCCAAATTCTCTATTTAACAACTCTTGCACTCTTTTTTTTTAACCCTGGCTGCTTGAAACTCAAAGAAGAAGAAGAAGAAGAAGAAGAAAAAGGAACATTTGCGTGCAGAGAAAAACATTCACAAGGAAAGACTGAAAAGACATTTTTGACCCACAGAAAAACCCCACAGACTAATAGACTGCATGCTGTGACTAAAATGTCACTATTTTTAAGGTGTCTGACTTATACCTGCCTCTTATAATGGTCACTCTGAAGAGGATTTTGGCAGAGAGCTGACCACTAAGTATGAAGCAGATTTTTTTTGCATTATTTTTATTTGTTTTACATCGCAGCTAAGCTTTCAAACTTATTTTTCTGGAAAAAAAAAAGAAAGAGGGAAAGAAAAGGAAACAACCTGAAGCGATAGGGAGAGATAGAAAGCAGATTAGGAGGGCAATTTAAGTACACACACACACAATGCACACATGTACATATATAAGGAGATTCAAAAATAGAAGAGGTGAGAGGCTTCACGAACAGCCCCTTGAAGGTGCATGCTCCCTCAGACCTGGGCAAACAGTGTGTCACTCTGAGGAACATCCCCAGCACAGAGTGCTTCAGAGGTGTCACGGGAAGGTGCAGGAACTTGGCTCGTGCACAGTTCAGCACTGCTGCTCTCCCTGCTCAGCAATTTCCCAGTGGTCAGCCTATCTTGCCATAATCACATGCTGGTGCCACAAGTGCGTTTATTAACTGCACACTGTACCTAGTAATGAATGCATACTAAAATACACTAAACCGCTTCGATCCGGGAGCAACCATGACCTCAGACTCGACAGCCCAATGCCGTATTTGCTTATATAGTATACCTGATAAAAAAAGATGCCCACTGTAATGAATGAAACATTTTCTATATCTCCATGTTAATCTTACAGTCCATGGAGGATGAATTATTGCACTTTCATTCCATTCTTCAGATGGCTTTAAGCAGAAAGCGTCTTTGGGCTCCAGTAGGTATAAAACAGTCTACAAGAAATACAGCTGGCCAGAACTGACCCAGCACGCAGAGGACACAGGTCTGAGGGAAGCACGGTGCTCAAGGGAAGGAGGAAAGCTCCCACTACTCCTAGTTACACACTTGCCCTTTCATCGCTTAACTTATCATGACTCCAACTAGGAATGAGTTATATTAAATTATGTAAAAACTATATTGCTCTGTCAGACATGCTAGAACTCATAAATAAACCCGTGCGAGGTTTTGAGACCTCCAAATGTAAATTAAGGATGCTTTTTCATTTCTTAAAGGCTGAAATACCACGTCTCATTCAAGCTCAGCAGGACTCACATTTAACTTTTGCTTTTATGTTATCAAACGAGACAAGCCACAATATCAAAGCCTGCATCATATACTGTTGGGGCCTTAGTAAGAATATATAGGAAAGTGGAGTTTGTGGGGAACTGGACTGACGCCTAGCAACCGAACACCTGGAGGAGAACCAATCAGCTGGGAGCCTGTAGCCAATGAGTGCTGCTCCTCAGCGCATGCCCACCTGCACCGGTATAAAGCCCTGCTACAGACAACAGCAGAGTGGAGTTGACTTCATTTCCCAGAGAGGTGTTGTTCACTCTGGCTTGTGGAGAAGGCTTCGGTACTTGCCACGAGTTAAACCACCTTCATATTAAAGTGCTGCTCACTCTGATTTGTGGAGTGTGCCTCAACATTTGAGTGACCCTCGACATCTGGTGATCCCGACGTGATCATGCGAGAACGCGAGGGATCTTACTGGAGAAAAGCGGATTGTGACCACGACCTGGTGAGTCAGAATGGGAATTGGCGCATCTAGAGTGAAAGTTGCTGCAACAGCAATGGAACATGATACTGTTGAACGCTTCGTAAGGCTTGCTCAAAAAACTAAGATTGAGGTCTCGAAAACCGAGCTAACTGATTTATTGCTATTTTGTAAGAAGAGAAAAATCATAGAAGAAGCTTCCCAAGCATATAAATTTGAATCGTGGGAGCAAGTAGGAAGAGAACTATGGGATGGTGTACAATTAGGCTCGGAGGAAGCGTGGTGCCTCACCAAGACGTATTGTCTAATATGGCCTATGTTTGAGCGGTTAGTTGCTATTGCGTTTTGGGAAGCGCTCCATGGAGAAGAAAAGGAAAATGGGTCTGAAAGTTCTGAATGTACCAACAATACTGAGCCAATTCAGTGTAAGAAAATAGATAATAAGAGAAAGGTAACCTCACCTAAACAGGCATGTCCAGTAACTTTGGCCGAACAAGAAGTATGGGGGGGAGTGGATGAGTATCTCCCCCCGTGGGAGGGGGAGGAGCGACCACCTCCCACAGCACCCGAATGGGAGGAGCGACCACCTCCCACAGCGCCCGAATGGGAGGGGGAAAAGCGACCACCTCCCACAGCGCCCGAATGGGAGGGGGAAAAGCGACCACCTCCCACAGCGCCCGAATGGGAGGGGGAAAAGCGACCACCTCCCACAGCGCCCGAATGGGAGGGGGAAAAGCGACCACCTCCCACAGCGCCCGAATGGGAGGGGGAAAAGCGACCACCTCCCACAGCGCCCGAATGGGAGGGGGAAAAGCGACCACCTCCCACAGCGCCCGAATGGGAGGGGGAAAAGCGACCACCTCCCACAGCGCCCGAATGGGAGGGGGAAAAGCGACCACCTCCCACAGCGCCCGAATGGGAGGGGGAAAAGCGACCAACCCCCACAGCGCCCGAATGGGAGGGGGAAAAGCGACCAACCCCCACAGCGCCCGAATGGGAGGGGGAAAAGCGACCAACCCCCACAGCGCCCGAATGGGAGGGGGAAAAGCGACCAACCCCCACAGCGCCCGAATGGGAGGGGGAAAAGCGACCAACCCCCACAGCGCCCGAATGGGAGGGGGAAAAGCGACCAACCCCCACAGCGCCCGAATGGGAGGGGGAAAAGCGACCAACCCCCACAGCGCCCGAATGGGAGGGGGAAAAGCGACCAACCCCCACAGCGCCCGAATGGGAGGGGGAAAAGCGACCAACCCCCACAGCGCCCGAATGGGAGGGGGAAAAGCGACCAACCCCCACAGCGCCCGAATGGGAGGGGGAAAAGCGACCAACCCCCACAGCGCCCGAATGGGAGGGGGAAAAGCGACCAACCCCCACAGCGCCCGAATGGGAGGGGGAAAAGCGACCAACCCCCACAGCGCCCGAATGGGAGGGGGAAAAGCGACCAACCCCCACAGCGCCCGAATGGGAGGGGGAAAAGCGACCAACCCCCACAGCGCCCGAATGGGAGGGGGAAAAGCGACCAACCCCCACAGCGCCCGAATGGGAGGGGGAAAAGCGACCAACCCCCACAGCGCCCGAATGGGAGGGGGAAAAGCGACCAACCCCCACAGCGCCCGAATGGGAGGGGGAAAAGCGACCAACCCCCACAGCGCCCGAATGGGAGGGGGAAAAGCGACCAACCCCCACAGCGCCCGAATGGGAGGGGGAAAAGCGACCAACCCCCACAGCGCCCGAATGGGAGGGGGAAAAGCGACCAACCCCCACAGCGCCCGAATGGGAGGGGGAAAAGCGACCAACCCCCACAGCGCCCGAATGGGAGGGGGAAAAGCGACCAACCCCCACAGCGCCCGAATGGGAGGGGGAAAAGCGACCAACCCCCACAGCGCCCGAATGGGAGGGGGAAAAGCGACCAACCCCCACAGCGCCCAAAATGGAAGTGGACCCAGTTAAAGTACCGATCCCAGATGGATCGGACGATGATAATGCCGTGGTTCAAAAAATGCGACAAGAACTTCGGGGACAGGCAGAGAGAATGACAGAATTATTAGAACAAATGCGGCGACTAGACGGTGGGTCCAAGGCCAGAGATGTGAAGGCAGCCTATAAGGCTGCCCATAGGGCTATAGTGGAAGGGTTGGAAAATGTAGATAAACAATTAGAGCAGTGGGAGGCACGAAAAGATGCTCCTAAGATTTAAAAGAAAGCAGCTGGAGGAAGTGACCCAGCTGAAGAAGGATTGTTGCTGGAGCTCCCAGCCACTGCAGGTGGAAGTAATGATGAGGGAATGCCACCTGTTGATCCAACATGTAATGCGGGAGCACGGTATAAAGGACTCATAGAGAATGCTCAGTTACAAGGAGAATTTGTATTAACACCACTAGCAGCTCCTGTAGTAACGGGAGCCCAGGGCCCCAGGTGGGAACCTCTCGATTGGAAATTTGTTCAAGGCATACAAAAAACAGTAATGCAGTATGGGCATGACAATAAGTTGGTCAGAAATCAGGTCTCCGCTCTGTTTAAATATTCCCATATGGTACCTGCGGATAGCAGAGCGATAATGGAGCTCCTGCTTTCCTCTACCGCTTATATGCTTTGGTTAGCAAAATGGCAGGAAAGATTAGAGGAAAAACAATTGGAGAATCTAAATCGCAGTATGGATGATCCATTAAGGGTTGCCACCCTTGATCAACTGATGGGCAATGGGCGTTACCGGGCAACCGAGGCCCAGGCAGCGCTCCACCCCAGGATACTACAGCAATCAAAAAATGCAGCGCTAGCCACTTTTCTTGCACTACCACAAATAGGAACGCCACAGTTACCATACACAAAAATAACACAAAAGCCGAATGAGTCTTTTTTCAACTTTGTTGATCGACTGAAGGAAGCCCTGGATATGGCACCTAATGTGCCTGCGGAAATGAAAGCAATATTGGCAAAAGATCTAGCAGTTCAGAACGCAAACCAAACTTGCAAGCAACTGTTAGCTACTTTGCCACCAGGAGCTTCAATTGTCCAAATGATAGAGACCTGTGCCCGAGCGCCATTGATGGAGGAAGAACAAAAAGCAAAAATACATGGTGCGGCTTTGGCCGCAGCAATTAAAGGAGAAAGAATGTCTAGAAAGGAAGACAAGAGATTTCATGGGACATGTTTCCTATGTGGTCGATTAGGACACATGAGGAGGAAGTGCCCTAACAGATTCAGGATGGAAGGTATGGCCCCGAGAGGATTTAATGGGACCTGTACGAGATGTCAAAGGTTCGGGCATAAGGCAGCGGAGTGCCGATCACGGTTCCGCAAGAATGGCACGCCAATACAGGGAAACGGGAGCCGCCGCGTTGTGAGGGACGCGGCGAACAAGTATCCCCAGACAATGGCTGCCTCCACGAACTCTCCGCCGCAACCCGAGGAAGTGCAAGAGTCGACCTCTATGTGGCAAAATCCACAGTGATTAGAGATTCTGACGTGCATATTTTAGAATCAACATGCACTGGTCCTTTGGGGAAGGGCCTATCCGCTCTGATAATTGGCCGTTCATCAGCCTCAAAAATGGGTATTTTTGTGTTACCAGGGTGCATTGATGCTGATTATTCCGGCAATATTGGCATAATGGTGAAAATATTCAATCCTCCCATCACTATTCCGGCATTGAGCAGGATAGCTCAACTGATACCTTTTCGAGCTGCAATCCCCAATCCTGGACAGACCCGACGGGGAAATAAGGGCTTTGAATCTTCCGGACCCCCTCAGGTTGCGTTTTGCGAAAAGATAACTGCTCAGCGGCCGACAAAAATTGTGAGCATGGAAGGACCAGACGGCACTCGTCTTACCAATGTGGCCATGATGCTTGATACCGGTTCTGACATTACTATCATCCCTAAATTCGCATGGCCACCACAGTGGGATCTGCAGGAGATTGATACCCCTGTGACAGGGATCGGGGGGCAATCTCCTACGCAGGTTAGTCAATATTTCGTGACTGTTATAGATGACGAAGGAAACAGGGCCAAGGTAAAACCGTATGTGATGTGTACCTCACTGTGGTTGCTGGGCAGGGATGTTTTAGCCCAGTGGGGTGTCACTTTGCAGTCACATTTTCCCTAGCGGCCATTGGGGGCAGCTTCCGCCCTACTTTAAAGCTAAAATGGATTACAAAGGACCCTGTATGGGTGGACCAATGGCCGCTACCGGAGGAAAAGCTGCATCATCTAAGGGAATTAGTTAAAGAACAGTTAGATCAGGGTCATATTAAGCTGTCAACGAGTCCCTGGAACACTCCTATTTTTACCATCAGGAAAAAATCTGGAAAGTGGAGGTTGTTACAGGATCTCAGAGCCGTTAATGCATGCATGGAAAACATGGGAGCTCTACAACCAGGGTTGCCCTCACCCGTTATGCTCCCACAGGCATGGAATTTGTTAGTAATCGATCTAAAAGATTGTTTCTTTAATATACCGCTTGACCCAGAAGACAGTGAAAAATTTGCATTTATGGTGCCTACAATTAACAGGGAAGGCCCATCGGAGCGATACCAGTGGGTAGTTCTTCCCCAAGGAATGAAAAATTCACCAACCATCTGTCAATGGTTTGTGAGTTTGGCCCTGAAACCCTGGAGGGAAAAGCACCCCGACTTGATCACATACCACTATATGGATGATATTTTAATAGCAAGCCCTGAAGTTTTGCCAGCTGAGCAGGAAGAGGAGCTAATTAACTGTCTAAAGGAATTTGGCCTGGTCATTGCCCCTGAAAAGATTCAAAGGCAAGCTCCTTGGAATTATCTGGGTATGGTCATCACAGAAGCCAGAATTAGACCCCAGAAGCTTAAATTGCAGACGAAAATTGACACCGTTAACTGTGTACAAAAATTGGTGGGAGACATCCAATGGATTAGGAATTTTTGCGGCATTACAAATGTGGAAATGGAGCCGTTGCTTCAACTGCTTAGGGGAGCTAAAGAGCCTGCAGAAAAGCGGAGCTTAACCTTAGAACGAATCGAGGAAAAGATAGCAGAGACAGCGGCCTACAGGTTCCAGGAAAGATTACCAATATCCCTGGTGGTCTATAATCGGGAAAGGGAGGTGGCGATAATTATCGCCCAGATAGATGAAAAAGGAATCCTGTTTGTACTTGAATGGGTTTTTCTCCCAAGCCACTTGCGACGCACCCTAACTCAAAGGCATGAAGCAATTGGAATGGGAATTTTGAAAGCCCGGCAACATGTACGAACAATTGCCGGCAGAGAGCCTGACAGTATCATCCTGCCTCTAAAGACTCTGGAATTAGTTGAAGAATGGTGTTTGAAAAGTGCAGAATTTGCTCTAGCTATTCAGGGTGTTAGAGTGGACAATCATTATCCCAAGCATCCTCTCTTCCACACCTCTTTGGAGCTGGAAGAACGAGAAATCCAGAGTTCAAGACCATTATCGAACGCGATTACTGTATTCACAGATGCTAGCAGCAAAACTGGGAAATATGGGTACGCTTTCCGGGAGTCAGATCGTTGGAAAACTCAGATTCGACGGGAAACTGCATCCGTGCAGGTTCTAGAATTAAAAGCGGTAATTTGGGCATTCCTAACTTTTCATGATCGGCCCATGAATATAGTTATTGACTCCCTATATGTAGTAGGCATTGTTCAAAGAATTCATAGGGCAATTATAGGACATGTAAATAACCATAATCTCCAAGCTTTGTTCGTCCAGCTGTGGAACATCATTCAACAAAGAAAGCATGCCTTTTGGGTGTCGCATATTCGTAGTCATACTGCATTACCGGGCCCTTTAACAGAAGGTAATGCAGTCATAGATAGTGCCGTGTCAGCAGCGGGTATTTCTTGTTCGGCGGAACAACAGGCATCAACGTCTCATTCATTCTTTCATCAATCTGCTCGAGCGTTACAACGTGAATTTAAAATTTCCCGAGCGGCAGCTCGTGCTATCATAGCTGCCTGTCCGGATTGCGCAAGACTGACCCCTTTACAGGAAATGGGTACCAATCCAAGAGGACTACAACCGAGGCAGATATGGCAGACAGATGTTACGGAATTCACTCCCTTTGGCTGACTAAAATATCTGCATGTTACGGTGGATACCTGTTCAAAGGCTCTCTGGGCGACCCCAGCCACTTCTACAAACGCTAAGTCAGCCTGCAAACACTGGGCTCAGGTAATTGCTGTTTTAGGAAAACCGGACATCATAAAAACAGATAATGCACCGGTGTATAAGAGCAACATCTGTAAAAACCTTTTCCAGCAATGGGGAATAACCCATCAGATGGGTATCCCGTATAATTTGGGTGGTCAGGCCATCATCGAGCGACACCATTGAAATTTAAAACAATTATTGTCTGCTTTGAAAAAAGAGGGGGAGATGGGTCCCTATGAGTTAACCAGTAAAGCATGCTACGTTTTGAATTGGCTCAACCCTAGAAATGATGACAACGTACCTATTTTCACTCATTTTTCAAAAAATTCAGCTGACCTTTTGGGAAAGAAGGTACAGGTGGAAGTCTTTTGTCCACAGAAACAGATCTGGGAGGGTCCAGTTGAGTTAGTTACATGGGGACGAGGATATGCGTGCGTACTTGGAGGAGACGGAGCGACCTGGGTACCAGCCAAGTGGGTACGACCGTGGTTGCGAAAGGACAGAAACAATTAATGGACCGTGAATTATAGAAATTGTTACACTTATGCGTAACCAGAATGGTTATATTTATGCTTGCAACTATGTTACTTTGTTTTTGTTCGTAATAATTTGATGCATGATATTGCCAATTTTTGTTTTTTGTAAAAAGAGGGGAAATGCTGAGGATTACAGCCATGTTAATTTGTTTTTTGTAAATGTTGCAATGCTTATTGCTATTTTTTGTTTTTTGGAAAAAAGAGGGGGAGATGTTGGGGCCTTAGTAAGAATATATAGGAAAGTGGAGTTTGTGGGGAACTGGACCGATGCCTAGCAACCAAGCACCTGGAGGAGAACCAATCAGCTGGGAGCCTGTAGCCAATGAGTGCTGCTCCTCAGCGCATGCCCACCTGCATGGGTATAAAGCCCTGCTACAGACAACAGCAGGGGGAGTTGACTTCACTTCCCATAGAGGTGTTGTTCACTCTGGCTTGTGGAGAAGGCTTCGGCACTCGCCACAAGTTAAACCACCTTCATATTAAAGTGCTGCTCACTCTGATTTGTGGAGTGTGCCTCAACATTTGAGTGACCCTCGACAATATACGACAATTTTTTTTTTTAGAAAAGAACACAAACTAAAACAGGGAACCCACAACAGCAACACACAAAATCCCAGCAGTGACATGAAGGACAACTGAGATTAAATTCAGGTAGTTTTCTGCAGCTGTTCTGCCATGTTTTGCATGCAGCTAACATGAGGAAGCTTTGAACCCCATTTTCAAAGTCCTTCTCCTCCTATATATTTTTTCTCTTACTCACAGCCACATGATTGCAAAAGAGCCCTAATTCACAAGACAAAGTTCCTAAAAGCACCTTACATTTTGGTAATATTAGCTAGAGCAGCTGTTATCATAATCATTCTAGAGCAGTAGCTATTTGTCATCATTAAAAAAAAATTGTTAAGGTGCCTTTACAAACCTGCATTCATGGTATATTTTACATGATAATTTTACTGAGCTTTGAGGGAATATTTCAAATGCAGACATGAAGATTTTTGCCTTGCTTTGTTTTTGAAGAACAAGGTTATTTTCTACGGTATTGGAGAGGCCCTGTAAGGGCCGAGGCATGGGGCAGCCTTGCCAGGGTTCCCACTGGATGGAGCACAGTGTGGTAACACACAACGTGCACAGGGAATGGCGACCTGGCAGACCTCTCTGTCCTGAACATGGAGGGCAAACTTTCTGGCCAAACCTTCCCCAGCACAAATGCAAAGCCACTTTTTTTTTTTTTTTTTTCATTTTTTTTCCTGATGAGACCTCTAAGTTCGCTGTGTGCCTTTTTCAGCCTAGGTGCGTCATTCTCCTCATCAAAAACCGAGATCAGAGAGCCAAACTACATTAAGCTGGGCAGACAGTTGGGACTTGATTCTAGTTCTAATTTTATATGAAGGCAATGAGGTTTATGGCAGAGGAGTTTCTTCTGATCTACAGATGTGTAAGGGAGAGACATCCCGGCTAGGGGCCTAGGATTCTCTGGGATGCTTGGTCAGAAACCCAAGGCTGGAAGACAAAGTGCTCCTGCCCGGGAGACCTTCCGTTTGAGCTTGGTGCCTTCCTGGCACAACGGAGGGCCATGCAGCACTGCAGGCAGGGCACTCGGGCATGGCAGAAAGGGGAAGCTGAGCAGCGCCGTGCGCCTGGAGTGGGGCAAGGTGAGCAGCACGCACTGTATCCCGCTGGTGACAGCAGCTCTGGGGCTTCTTTGTGCACCAAGATCAGACTGTGGTCACCATTAGAGCCAGCACTGTGGTGCCCTTTGCAGAAGCTCCATGTAAAGAACCACTCTGGCTGACTGTTAGATCAGCAGAGGGGCTATTTCAGTAAAGCCAATCTAGAGCAGCCTCAGGGTGAAGGGTGCAGAAGAGTAGTTTTCATTGACCTCCTCTGTGGAACACAGCTCAGCTCTATCTCACTGAGATTTGAAGCTATTTTGCTCTGATTATCTTTAGATACGGAATTCTGGGAATACAGGTTCTGGTACATAGCACAGTGAGTGACATCTATGCAAAGAGATATTATTTCTCATATTCTCTCTGAACTTGAAAATTCTGGCATTGATTCCTTGCTCACTTTCCACTGCACTAAACCGGTACTTTGCAGATACTGACAGCCACGCACATAAGGTGAATGAAGATGGAGACAACTGTCAATCTATCCAGAAGAAGTGCTGCTTCTTCAAAGCTTTTTTGTGCAGATGCTATTCTGATGCTGCTAAGAACAATTATTACATTCAATTAAACATTTTTCTCACTGGCTGTTCTTTATTTCCTTGCTTTTGATTTTGGGGGAAGAGTGTAATAGAGCAAAAATAATTATAAAGTATATTTTAAAATGAACACAAGAAGATCTATTTGCATGTGAAAAATTATCTACTCAGGGGAGAAATAGACTAAGGTTTACACTGACAATCTGTTTTGGCAGAGACCACGCAAAATCACATGGAAGAATTTTGTATCTCTAAAGGAAATTTTATAGACAAACCAAACTCAAGGAATTGAGTTAAATATCCACAGGAGAGATGCTCTGTGAAGACACAGGCTAATCAGAGCTTTTACACAATACTGTGACTCCACAACCAGGAGAGCAGAAGTGGTACCAGCACGCTGGTGAGGCTAGTGACATCATCCTTTCCATATCCTAAGAGTTTGGTCAACATAACTAAAGTCATGGGGTCTCCTTCAGCAATCGGGAACAGCTACCACACCTCAAAAAAGCCTATAACATGCTATGCAGATGGATCTGCATGAAGTTAATGTTGAATTGAATTAATATGCATAGCATTAGTTCTCACAGACTCATAAGTGTTTTTCTATTGTACATTGTAATTTGTACATTGTAATTCCAGCCAGACACTTAGTTTTTCAGCCACAACTTCCCTTCAACATAGCTATGGCTTTATGACCATCACTATCTATTGCGCATCAGTTTTCATCACTTTTATCAAGACAGCAACTGTACTGTCTCAGGATTAGAGCCCTAACCAAAACCTGGAGTTTTCCATGTTAAGGTATTTCTGCTTCCTTTATAACATGTGGTAGGCTGTGATTTTATGACCTGTAATAAAAGTTGCCCTCATCTTCTGGCTCCTGTCTTTTTAACAAGACACAGTCAGAGAACGAAATGGATCTGCTCCAGGGGAGACAGAAGCAAAGGGGAAAGAATGAAAAAAGAACAAGTGTAACTCTCTGCACAGTGGAGCAGTGAGTTACTTCCTCTCCTGCAAAACACAGGAGAAGGCCTGCAACTGGCTATGCTACCAAGACAAAAATTAAAGGGAAAGAGATTAAAGAGAGACTTACGTCTCTGGATAAAACTATGAGGGTATTTCTTGCATAAAGCGTGGCCCATGAGATGGGCAGTTTGGGCGCTGGAACGTATCCAATAAAAACAACCCAAGCTAGAAGGAAACTCCGGACCAACAAGCCTGTCGGTCAGAACTGCAGCAGCTGCACCAAGGAGGCCAAGGTGCCACCTGCATCTGACTGCGACACAGCCAGTGCCACAACAGCACAGAGACAAAGCTGCTTTAAAGTCAGCGAAGCACAAGAGAAGAACATAGGAAACACAAAACTTGTAAAGGAATAGGCATTAGTTTTCAAGGAGAATGGAGTTAATATTTTCCATAATCCATAAACAGCCCGACCAAAACAAATCTCCTTTTTTTGTACAATCACAGGATTTGTTTGGAGGAGCTACTAAGTAAATGTGCTGAGGAGTGCTACAGGTTGAGGCAGAAGTGACTTCCAGATTGAAAGGGTCCTTGCAGGACACCGAGAAATCAGCCGTTCACTGCCAAAGGCTACGCAACATGCAGTGCATAACCTGGAGGTGTGAGGATCAGCACGTTGAGTGACGCACCGGGGAGTGAGCTGTGAACCTCCCCAGCCTCGGCAGGGCTGTCAGAGCAGCAGCAAAGGGGCCAGAGTGACTAGCTGTAACGGTCAATAATCTCTGCACAGCAGGCACAAAAGTGGAAAACTGGGGAAGCCCAGTTAACAGCCACCCTCCGGGGGCTGCACCTGAGAACAAGAGCATTTTGAATCCCAGACCAGTCTCTGCGGTGCAGTGAAAGATGCCATCTTAAGTGACACATAAGGCCAGGAACAGCACTGGCAATGAGAACTTGCACTGAAGTACTGCCCATGCCAGGGGCTGCCTCCAACAGCTCAGAGCCCTTTGGATCGGCCCGGGAGAGCGCCGGCAAAGCTCTGGTGTGAGGGGGTCACGGATGCACACCTCACCGCAGCAAAGGTCAGGGAGAAAGCCTGGCTAGCAAAGGCTGTCAGAAGAGTTTCAGACTCTGTGATGCAGGAAATGATGGACTCTCTGTTCAAGGAACGCAGCCATTTGAACCATCCCCTCAGGGAAAAAAAATGAATTAGAAAATGTGGGAAGTCAGAGAGACAAACAAGATAGTCTAGTGCCAAAGGGAAGAAAAAGACTAAGTCTTAAGCTAAGAAGTGGGGAAAGGCCAGGCCTAAATTCACAGAGAAGAAAAAGAAAAAGGTTTGAGCATAAAATCAAAAGGAAGGAAAAGGACAAGCTGAAAGCCAGAGGGAAAGAGAGGGCAAAAATAAAGTCAAAAAGAAGAAAGACGTACAGTGTGGTAACAGAGAAGCTGCTGAATAGGAGGCAGAATAATTCTCTCAAAAGTTAAAGAGTTTGGTCTCCTCGTATTTTCAAGATACCCAAGCATTTCTGAAGTTAAAAATGGGAACTGGGCTAGAAAGCATAGAAGACACTATAATCTGCTTATCTCAAGACTTGGAAAGTAAATTGATCATTTGTGTGACTTCCATGATATTACTAATACCACAGCTTTCATATTCACAAGCAAATCTTGGTGCTCCTTCGCTTCCACTTGCAGCACAGATACAATGACAAGAAAAACAATTAAGGTTACAGACACTCTAAATACGTTCCTAGAAACCTAGATTTTGTTGGACAAGTGGAAATGTACTTGGAGTAAAATAAAATATTATACAAGACAATGACAACTCAAATATTTACGGGGGAAACGAGCAATAAAGGCGGAGATGCTGTCAGATGCAAAGATAAACAGAGAACCAACAATTTCAAGTGGCTAACATAAAATTATAAGAGTTAACATTCTATCTAAGAAATCTAAATTCATTTCCCGCAAAGCCAGGAATATGTGAGCCCTGCACATGCAGAGTCTGTTTATACATAAGAACACAATAAAGTTCCTAGATACATGCTTTATCCTGGTAAAAAATAGAAAGACACATAGCTCCTCTGGATACTTCTTTAGAAGCTGATTTTGGAAATTGTTTGATGAAGGCATGCTAACTATCAATTTCATTTCCTGTTCTGCTGTTGAACATAGTGGAGAGACTGCAGCTTTAGAGCACAATATACAGTAGACTTTACATGAAATGTGCCTTTATATTCAAAGTAGCAGATTTATTGATTTTAATAAGTAGAAAATATCTACCCAGACATTAGACAAACACAGACTCAACACAGACTGAGAAAAAGCTGATAATTGTATTAAACTGACTGAGTTCTTGTTACATGTATTTGGGAAATTTCCAATAACACAGAGCGCCAAAAGGCCTGCTTGTGAGTCTGACAAAAATAACGTAAAACTAAACAAGATAAATATTACATTTTTTCAGACACTTTTTGCACTGTATTGCATAAATATAAGGGCAGATTTCCTCAACCTTGCTTGGGTCAAGTAACACTTACCTCTGTGAGGAGTATGACTGTTATCATGACTGATGTCAATACAACAACAGCTATGCAACCTGGACAATACTCACAGAATACAGTTCATCTACTGAGCTAGGAAAAATACCACCAGGCTGACCCTCAGGAGATAATAATAAAGAAATAATGGCAATTACTGCTATGTCTTGTTTCCTTCAAGGTTCTAGATCTGTGCCTAAAAGCAAGCTTGATGTGATTAGCACATTATAAAGCTCTATAGGGATGAATAATGAGGATTTCTGCTCGTATTTCCAGTAAGTAATAAGAGTCTAACAAGGTTTATAGAGCTAGTGCAAGTGGAATTTTAAAGTCTTTTACTTTAGTGTATGACCAGATGGCAGTGAGAAGAGTGGTTTGGCTTCAGCAGTGGAAACTGTGACTGACTGGGTGATGAAAAAATGCCATTTGGAAAAGGAGAGTGGGAAGACCCTGGACTGCAATAGAAATGGAGCAGGAGGAGTGAGCTTGGGGTACAGGCAGGAAAGTCTACACCGTAGCAAACTAGAGGAAGCTGCTGTGTACAGGAACTCGCTTCCCTTATTGGCACAGCCAGAGAGTACGTGGTGAAGCAGCACAACTCTGAACCGTGAGAGACAAAGGAGGCCTAAGTACACATGGAATCAGGAGAAAAACAAATTTTTGAAAGACTGATCACTAACTAAGCACCATTCCTCCAATCTACTAAGTGAAGTGGAAGTCATATGAACAAAAGAAATGCAGTTGTGTCATTAGGCAGAACCATAATGTATATATCCAAGGGACTTGGATAACTCCCCCAGTATCTATTTATGGCTATTCACATTTTCAAATAATGTACTTTTTCTGGAGCTTGCAGGAATGCATGTGTAATTAAGTACTAAGTATGTTCTTCCACAGATAAAGAGGGATCACCAAGAGCTGATATAATGTCTATATGGTTCAAACCTCTGTGCTGACACTACTCCCACAGAAATACAAGGACACATGGGCACTCATTGGAATATGTGAATGTATCAATGTAGTAGCTTGTCCAGGTTAGTGAAAGTCAGTTTTGCACACCCAGCACACTGGCTGTGTGGGTAAATGAAGACACTGAGCTTTAGGGATGACTTCTGGGCATAGGCGTTGGGTCATTTGTCCCAAGATGTTCGAGTAACATGAAAACATAGTTCAAACGGAAGTAGGTTTAAATCCAAGACTTTCAAAGTGAAGAGTGACTCTAATCTTAACTCCTAGCTTCGGTAGAGGGAGGAGACCAGATGATGTGATTAAAGGGCAGAGAGTGTCAAGGTCATCCATAATTACCATAATTTTGCACTTATTGGGCTATTTTGGTTTGTATCACCACCTTAGTGCTATTTAAAGCACACTTGCTTGTTTGATTGATTGTTTTAGAAAAGAGACAATTGCAAATTTAGGAAATCTATCCAAATTCTTTGCACTCAGTAGTTACTAGTAGTTTTTATTTCATTGTGTTCACCTCTCTGAACAAGGCTTAGAATCTGTCGCAGAGGATCTGCATTTGTCAGCAGGGCAAGGGGGATGGATTCTTGTAGACTCTGTTCCATCAGTCTTATTCAAGCCAGGAAACAGCTCTGTGGGTGGAAAGTGGAAACAGGGGCCTTCTCAGCAGAATAAAGGAAGCCTCACCAACAGATGATAACGGAAAGTAAGCACATATCGAAACATCCTATCACCCATCCTGAACTGCAGTGAAATCTCATGCAGTTGAAGGAGGTTCATGGGATCTCTGAAGCATAGCCACCCACAACTGTTAGCAGATCAATCTGTTTTTTCTTAACATAACTTTGTTTTTTCCCTCCTTTTTTTAATTGACAGGCATAGGCTCTAACCTTCATGGCATTATAGATATATTTTATATACATACATATACATATTTACACGCAGGAAGAGAGATAGGAAGGGAGGAGGAGTGCCTGTACATTTTTCTCTTTTATTCTGTAATTCTAAAACAAGATGAAGCAGTGTATGTTCCAAAAAAAATAATTGTATACACCCAAAAACTAAAAGAAAATGTCTCCAAAGGTATACAGTAACTCAGACTCCTGTCATGATTACACTTAGGAGGAGGTGAGTACCAGCCATGCTTCACTCACACAGAAGTATGAGTTTTTTGTGCGTCTGCATTAAGTGGAGCTTTGTTAATATAGGTCCAGATAAAAAAAGGATTTTTAAGTCTTTCTCTAAGAAACTGTTCCTGTTTGGTGGAATGAGTGAATAAATGATGTGCTTAAAACCAACAGATATGCAGATTAAGTAGTTTGCTAAAAGGATAGGGACTCAAAATTGAAGTTGTAAACAAGAAACATGTTTTCATCCATCCAGCTGGAATCCAGGAATGCTGACATCCGACTGGAATGCCTAACACATGACAGCAATAACTACTGCTAACATGAGCCATCCTTCTCTTCCCTCCATCCCTTCCAAATCCCTCTGCCTGGCACTGCCCATGTCCAGGTGCAGTTCAGCTCTTTAGCACGACCTGTAGGCTCCAAAATCTTGTTCTGCGCAATATGGCAGTGTGTGCTGTATATTCAGGCAAAAAGGGGAGGCTACTACATGCACAGCTATCTGGAGATGGGAATGTATACAATGGGACAGGATAGAAACAGAGGCCAGGATCAGGCCTTAGGAATTTACATGGAAACGTACCATCTACTCGGACATTACAAAGCAAATTTGAAATCCTTCTAATGTATGCCTGTGCACTGGACTGCAAGGGTCAAAAGACACTATCAAAAAAGAGTTTCTTTCATTTATTTAAAGGAATATTAATAGAAAAATGCAACCCTCCCAGAGCTTCCAGCAAGTCCAAAGAACACCTCACTCCAGTGATCTAGAAAGAGAGCATGTGCAAAGCAAAGAGATGCAGCATCCAGGCCAACTCTCCAGTTGGACCCATGGCAGCTCCCAGCACTCAGGAAAGAGACAGGGTTGGGAGCAGTGCCTGCCCGGCTGCCCCTCTCGCCAGCCTGCCCGTTCTGACTTCCTCCCGCAAGGCGCTGGCAGGGGCGCTGGTGATGCAAGCAGGAGGAGCAGGTTGGTAGTTTGAAGCTGGGAGGGGCGGGGGGGGGACCAGAGCAGGGAAGAGGAAAAAGAAAGGGCTTCCAATTGTTTACAATCCTTAGTTTGCCAAGTAATAAACAAAATCCCCAGAGCTGCCAGCTCCTTCAAAATTGCCATTTTTATCCACAGCACTCCACCAAGACGCTCCAAGCAGTACCCGCAGTATCCCGACGTGAAACCACAGGAGGGTGGGGTTCCTGCTTCTGCTGGGCACAGAACAGGGAAGTTATTTATTTCGGGTGCATCTCTGCTCAATGAGTCATGCTTCAACTGGAAAATTGGCCACAGCTTTCTAGCAGATCTTTGTTGCCAGCAAAGCTGGCATGTTACCCAATTCCTCCCAGCTCCCTTTCTCTCCCCCGCTTCTCCCTTCCCCAGCTTGGGCTGCCTTTTTATTATTAAAACCCCTGTTTAATAATAGTCATTGTTCCATGTTAACCTTGAGAGTCCGGGAGAAAGGACAGGGAAGGGCGTAGCTGTGTGCTATAATGAGCATTTGGTGCTATAGCAGGTGGGAAAGGCTTTGGGGATCTGGGCAGATTAGAAAGAGAGGGGGCTCTAGCAGATGTTGAAGCAGGATGATGTATTGCAGTTCACTCTGGGATTCAGACAATACCAGCACAAAAGTAGAACAGGGAAATGGGGAAAAAAAAAAGATCCCTTCTGATACAAACTAGGCTAGAAACCAGACATGCTTGAAAGTGAACATTTAAAAAAGACAAATATGTTTTCAGGCCCCTCACCTTCTCCTCTCTGCAACTACCAGCTTTCTCTTTTAAAACGCCACCTCAGGTTTGATTTATTTTACATTAACTTAAGCCTTGAAGCATTGCATACAACTTCTTCCTTTCCCCCTCACAAGCAGAAAGTAGGAAGGAAGACACCTGCATCTCTGCCCGCAACACAGCCTTCAGTTAGCCCCGACCGGACACATGGAACAAGGGTAAATAAGCTCTGGCCTACGTGCCGAGGGGTAATGGCATTTAGAAATTCAAACTGATTTACACAGCTCTTACTGCAACCCTTCTACAATCTTTTAATGACTTGGTTCGTATTCTTGTTAATCCCACATAATGTAGTCAACCCAAAGAACAAGTGATACCTGATTACCTCCTAGTTAAATACCAGTATAAAAATGTATCTTAGCAAGGACTAAAAAGCAGATCTTAAATGATCAAACTTTGTTCTCCATAGCTTTAGCTTTAGCTATGGAGCCCCAATACCTCAAACGGCAATGGTATATCTGCTGTAGTACACACTGCAAAAGATGAAAGAAATTCAGGCTTAGTTTTGACCTTGATTTTCTGGAATGCAAATCAAATAGAGATACTAGGTGCTAAGCACAGTGAGAAGTGAAGTTATTCAAGCAGACACCTAGATATGGATATAGGACCTTAGTTTTAGAGTCCCACTAGGGTTGAAAATCTAGGCCTAATTTCTGTTTCTGTTTGCAAAAAAATGTTTTCAAGACACTTGCATATTTCTCCCATTTATTGGATAATTAAAATTGTTCTCTGTGAAATAATTTCTGATCAGCAGATCTTTTACAAGCATTTTCTGCAGGGGAAAAGTATCCCAAAACTGGGTTAAGCTGGTCTTGACTGTCACAGATCACACAGCACGTTTCTCTTCACCAGCTACTAAACATCTCCCAAACTGTTGTTAGAATGGAATTTATCCACAGGCTGCCCTTCTTCACAGTGGCCTATTCCCACAGCCATGTGTTAGGACAACTGATTCACAGAGACACAGCTCAGATCAACACTTTTTTGTGCCCTCTCTTCAGCTGTGGCTGATTTCTGACTCTTTAGAAGACTGCCAAAACCCACAGCAACAATAACCTTCCCCATTAAACGAAACATAATAAAACAATGCAGGATATTATTATATCTACTATCCTTAGTGAGGTTGTCTATCAAGGGGAGAAAATATTCTTGCTGATTCTTACAGGTATCAGCTCTAATATTTATATGGCCTAGAAAACTGCACATAGTAGAAACATGCAAAAATGAAAAGCAAGTGGAATCAGGTTATTAGCAGCAACAGTTTAGAGGAATTTCAGCCACCTCTAAATTCAAATTTTAAAAAGTGCTCTTCTGCTGACTATCAGCCAGAGCCTTCCTCTTGCAGCAAATGCTCTGCGCTCTCCTCCTGGCTACTTGCTGACCCACAGGGCTAGCGGCTGTGATCGGGTCAGCCCTCCTGCTGCAGCTGCTCTGCAGGGGATGGCCAGGGAAGAGACTACAGATCCAGCTTCCGACTCTGCACTAGTCTCATCTGGGGACAAAGGGATATCGTGTCACTAAGCAACTGGAGCACAGGGTGAAAGAGTATGAATGAGGCTTACTCCCTTGGTACATATCTAAGCTTAGATAAAATATCTTTTGTGAGTTGTACCCAGCAACAGCATTCTTTGGCTCAATTAGCAGATTCCAATTAAACAGAAGGCAGAGAAACTCATCACCATATAGGCACAGAGTGGTCCATTCACCCACTGACACACTGCAGCGCAAAGAAAAATCACCTTTCTTCCTGCCACTCAGCGCCTGTGTAGCATAAACCCTATTCACACCCACCTGTGCTCTCACATTTTGCATGGCTTTCTGTTTGTTTGCTAAGAAGTTACTGAGCACAAAAATGAGGTAAATAATGTTTAATAATGCTTTCCATTTCAGTCAGCTGAACAGCAGAACAGCTGCATCACACAGTGAGCAGCACCCAATTGTCCAGTCAAGAGAAAACCCAAGTTGAGCTCCCTGACCCTTATCTAAAGAGACAAACTCAACAGTAACAGACTGTCTATACAGGGCACTGACAAGCAGCCAAATACTCATGACACATTTTAATTTGTGTCTTCTTTCTGTATATGGCAGCCTCTGGTTTGGAGTGCTGGTACAAAAGCTTCTCACCAAACCTGACTGGATCAAAATGGGTAATACTGGGGGAGAGTGATACCTTATCTCACTACTCTGTGTCTGTAACCCTGCAGGACAGTGCTCCTCACTGGCTCTGGTCAGTGGCCACTGTGTGACTCCCAGGACACACATGGATAGACTGCGGAAGAGCTGCACTCCCCAGTTTAGAGTTGAAAGCTTCCACTTAGGCACCAAAATAGAAAAACACCATATTCTGTTAGGTTATACACCCTGACAGTCAGCTCCAACTGAGAGGTGATTATGGCCAAGTGCCTCCATCCTGTTAGCTTGGATCCCTATTATTCCTGGCCCAATTAGGAAGGGGCATAAAGTACAATTCAGGAGCACACATGCACAGACTGTGAAAATGAGAAAGCAAAAGTGAGAAATTTAGAGCACAATGGCAAGGGGAGAATTATGGGCTCCATTACCATAGCAGATGCATGTTACATGCACTGCTCTTTCAGAGGTCAGTTGTCATTGGACACACCCAGAAGTCACTTGGCAAGCATGGGAAAGGTGATTACACGACTGTTAAGTTGATCTACGGATGCCGCTAAAAGAAAAAAAATGCTTCAATACACTCAAATATGGTTTGATTTATTGGTATGCAGGATAAGCTTTGAGCAAAATAAAAAATAACTCTGAAATGAAAGGGAAATACGTTTCACAGTAGAAAAAAAAAAAACAATCTAGAAGTGCTGACTGGGAATAACAACAAAAGCCAGATGGCATAAAATGGCATCTTTAGGGATTATATGGCATAAGGACCTGTGCACAAAAGCATGCTCTGAGTCCTTAAAAAGCTATCGCCACACACTGGGCATGCTCAGTGTCCTCAGATAGCCACATTAACTTACTTAATGTACCCTGGCCTTAAAAGCTGGACAATCATCTCTTCCATTTAAGCTCTCTGCCCTTAGTTATCCTCGGCACTTCATCAAGCTTCCTCTGCTGCTCTGTTATGTATCCTCAGCTATCCAGGATATTCTGCATTATCAAAAACTTGAAAGAGGATCCTTTATCACAGTTAAAAACACAAATCACCCCCCGTAGGCATAAGGCTCATCCTACTAGTTTGTTCATTTATTGTGCATGGTAATGAAGCTTTAAAACGCTTATTTTAGTTCCTTCTAGACAGATCTGCAACATCACTGAAATGTTTTTCCAACTCATGACTATAAAGGGGCAGGAAACTTATTTTCATCTACTCACCCAAATTTATGCTCTACTGGATGCGAGTGCAAGATTGAGTCACTAATGAAACATCCATTTAAACAACTCATTAATTTAATATCATAACCAGCACTAAACTTCACATTTGTCAAAACTGAAGTTCTCTGTGCATTTAATTCCAAGAAGACCCTGCCTACTCCTTTTCATCTTTCTACCAACAAGAAAATAGTCTAACTTCAATCAAAAACAAGCACAGTATCATTTACATTACAGTCATAAAAAGTCCCATTACTAGTTCAGACATCTAGACGCCATATTCCATTTGCTTACGGAGATTTACAGAAATCTTCTTAAGAGCAAAGAAGATTTCTCTCCTCAGACCATCAGCTTCTAAACTCAGCCTTTTCTCCTTTCTTCAGTGCAGGATTTATGTATATAAAAAGAAATAAATGAATCAGCTTTTTCTAGTTACACAAGAACTCAGTGATTATTTGGTTCTAATTTCTATCAGAAGTGCTATTACTGTAGAAAACCTTTGCAACAAGTCTGTTTTATTTGCAGACCCATTCCTAAAATGTTTAAGAATATTTTACTTACAGAAATAGAATCTATACAACCATTTCAGGACTCAAAGTAAGTTTTATTTGCCACTTAGAAACCCAAGCCATGCAAATATGGCTTGCATACTGGTTCAGTATGCAACTTTCTCCTTGCCTGTTGTGGAGCCAATTGGACAGTAAAACAGGGAATGTTTAGGAATGGTGCAGAGTGCCCAATATTATGGGAATTCTAGACATCTTGTTGAATCTACCTTTAATTACAAGTTGGACTGTGCAGAATTCTGAAAAGTTTAAATGCCTGGGAAACATTACACTACTTTCTGTGCAAATCTGTTACTTAGAAAAGGTACCAGACTGAGTCCTGAAAACCCCTGTGATCACTGGATGGGAGGAACAGTATCATGACCTCCCAAATAATCCTATTGATTGGATAATTTCACTTGGCTTCTAACTTTGATAGAGGTAAAGTCATTTATCAGAGCAGGAAATGAACTTTCACAAGATAATTCCCCCCAAATGCTACCAGAAGAACCAGAAGATACTCATTTTGCTGTCTGTGAGATGGGTATGAAAAATATCTGGTAATGAAGGAAGGGAAAAATAAGCAGTCATATTCTCCCTATATATTGAGAGGTGAAAAAACACTACATATCTGTTGGAAATTTCCAGTGTGAACAAGGAAAGGAACAAAATTTTCCCAGAGTGAGAGAATGCCTAGCTGGAATAGAACTGGTATATCTCATTTCTAGTCCCAGTCTCTTGATCCTGGTACACAGTATGAACAAGAAAGAATACAGCCATTTCCAACTGTTATCTATTAGTGGATAATGACGTTGTAGAGCAACTACATTTTCTTCCAATTTCTAGCAGCCCAGCACTGCCCTATCCCTATATTGCTTTAGAGCTGTCAAACTCCTGACCTGGAAATGACCACTGCCTGAGGATTAGCTGAAACTCTAAGTCCCTTGTAGCTCTTTCTGGAGAGTCAGGAGTGGCTGAACATGCAAAACATTTAGATGGAAACTCCTTAAGTCAGAATTGTCCTGATTGTGTCAAACTGAAAAAAGAAGGGGGGAAATAGCAATTTAGTTATGAAAAAATGCACTTGAAACTAGAGAAATTGTGGTGCTGAATATTACCTTCATATCAGAGGCCCTGTCTGACACAGCAGATTTAGGAGCAGCCACACTATGTCACTACACTGAGTCCTTTACCACAAGAGTGCCCATGGTGCCATTTTGAGGGCAAAACACTTGAAGCGAATATCCACGAGGACCCCATTACCACGGGGAAATTATTTTAGTGCAAGTTAATGGAAAACACATTATAGGAGTAAATTATTTTACTGCAAGCCTATGAAAGCCACATTACAATGGTCAAACAATCTCATTTCAAGTCCACCGAGACCACATTAATAAAGCCATTATCAGAGTAAAACAATTTCAAACAAACTCTATAGGGATTCAGTTTTAAATGGCAACACAATTTCAATGCATGTCGAAAAAGGACCCTTGAATGCTATTACGGCACGCAGGCAAATGTACAATCAAAGTTATAGGGAACTAGCTATACTATTATAAAAAATAAGAACAGTCCTTTTCCAAAATCTACTAATTTGACTAAAAAATTGCTATTAATTACCATGCATGTGCTACTCATTGCTTCTTTTCTAACACATGCCTGAATTCATTAGAAAGCAATATATGCAAAATTCATTTTTAAAAGATTTCAAGAAGTCACTGTGATAGCCCAATATGCAGTAACCTCATTCACCACCCATGACAAGAACGCGTAGAATACTTTGCCAAGGAATACACTGCAAAAGTCTTTCTCCATTTGCCTCTCATGTGCAATGAATAATCACCATCACTGCTGCTAAGAGCAGCACAGGCTCTGTCCCCGAGCTCACCAACAAGGTACACTGTGCCTAGGATCAGGAGAGAAAAGACAGGCGCAAGGGAGAAGGAGAGTCTCCGCGCTCTCCTCATGCCAAACAAGCAGTGTGATACTTGTTATCACACGTATGTGTGCACACACTCACAACATGCAGATTTGAAATGATCGCAAGTGAAGCTTTTACCTTTTTCCTTTGATTCTTTCTCCCAATATCCTTCATGTTCAATGTTGCTCTATTAATATACGTTTTTCCTATGTAAAGCTGAGAGAGGACGGGGGCAGAATGATTCTTTATTTTTTTAAGATGGTCCCAGGCACTCAACCCATCCAAGAATATTAGAGAGACATGAACACCCTCTTTTAGATTCAGTGATTCTTAAATCCTAAACTGAAAATGGAGGGAGCTTCTACAGAGTAAGAGCAGGTGTGCTCCTGCCTAGAACAACCTACATGCTTTGTTGGTTAAGCAAGTCCCCAGAAATGTGCATTTGATTCTCCTCTTGAGAAAACTCCAGCTTAAATCTTAGGTACCTGTGGTCTTCTATAAGCATCTATAGGTTTTAATAGGAGGGCTGAAGATTTTACTTTGGAATTTTAAAATTCATTCTGAAACAACTTAAGGTGGCATAGGCCTTCTGTAGTTCGTTTCTGTATCTACTAGAGAAATTATGTTACAACCAGTGACTAATTTCAATACTTATCTTTAGGTATCCCACTGTAGTATGACAATATTGCAAAAGAGGAATAACAGTAAAACTAGAACTACCTCCTCTGTCATAAAAGACCAAAAGATCATCTACCCTGTTGAGTTTTGAGACCACAGCTCTGAACTAGTAAAGTACTAAATACTAAAAGGGTTTTCTGTGTTCAGACACAGAAATCAGATCAAGATCCTTAATGTTCCTTTGGCTGTTTCAGATAGAAGTCAAAGACCTTTCAAAACATTAGGAGAGAATGTATTCCAATAGCACTGTCTGTTCCAATGTATTGAATCCTGAGACTGGGCTGTGGGTCTTTGAACTGTTCACTGTGTTTGGCAAGAAATAAATAAAAACAAAAAAAAGATCTCTTCATATTTTTCAGTGGCATATTACTGATACCGAGCACGGAAAAAAAAAACAAAAGGGATTCAGGTAGAGTATAACATAAATAAGCCCTTCCTCCAATCCAAAAGAAAAATTACTCAGCATCATAAAACTGTGCAATTATCAAATTCTGTGCAACTCACCCAAATTTTATTTGTCCTTAGAAGTGTATAAAAAATTGAATCAATTCTAAACTTTGCCTGTTCTCCATTATGACTACTGATACTGGAAAGGGGACATGCAACAAACATTTCAAAATTATCACACACTATATTGGTCAGCTAAATATAAATACTTTTCAAAGCTACATTCACTGCAGTGCTTCAAGATATATTTTCTGAATGAACTGTATCAGAGTGGCTCAAATAAAATCAGTATTGCAGCATATTTACAAAGGACCACAAAGGTACTGACCTTCAATAATTCACCATGCATGAGAAGGCAGCACACCTCTGACTCAGGCCAGATTTAAGTCAAAATTGTTGGTTTTCTCAATTTTTTGCTTCACACTTAACGCTATTTTAATGCGTTTTTTTGTCTACATCCATAATAACGTTGCTTAATAGATCTGATTCTCTGGAAAAATAATAATTTTTTAAAATCAGCATTTTCCTGCTGATTTGCCAGCTGTTTCAATAAACCCCTCAATCTTCCTAACTCCTAAGTTGAAGTGCCATCCAGAGCAACAGTATTTTCACTTTAGATTCTGCTGAGCTGCAATACAAAATCTTTTTAACAAAATATATGATTTTGTACCAAGCATAGGATGTAGATTTTTTTTTAATATTCCTCAAGTAATCTCACAGCAAAGACATAGTACACACATACTTTAGGCAAACCCAAACACCTCTGAGACACGTCAGTAACTCCATTCACACTTCTCCTTTTTCTGTTACTCTTATTAGTGCTGATCAACAGAAAAATAATTATTTGATCTTATTGCATTTAAAATTAATATTGGTGTCCTAAGCTTAGGACATATTTTTATATGTCCTAAGACACATTTTTAAGTCGCTTTTTTACCAGACTATATCAAACAGGAGGTGAGGAGTTCACACACAGAAGATTAGAGCACAATGAAAACTACTACAGCATACAGCTGATTTCTCAAAATTATTTCATGACAGAGCAATCATGAAATAAACATAACCCCACAGTCTTACACCAAATCCGGATGTATCATGGGACTGAGTTTTCATCCTTATGCCATTTTTATCAAAGTCTTACCTCAACTGTGTGCACACATTTTCATTATTTTTAACTCTTGAAAGAAATGAGAAATCAAGGCTGCTAACAACAATAAGAACGTAGCTATAAGTTCAGTAATACAAGAATACTTGCAGTGGTTTTATATTTAGAAACACATAATCCACAGAAAAATCAAAGCTGTTGAATTGCTGCAAAAATAAATGCCTCCAAAACAAAGTTGACTCATTATATGTTTCTATAAATCTTCTTAAAAAAAATTGTGTTACACAATTAAAATTTGTGGACTTGCTTTTTCAAAATGTGCACTCCTATAATTCTAAATGCATATATTATTACTATGCATATACATTATTCATTTTAGGTGTCAGTGCTGAAAAGCTCAGGTTCAGGTTGTGCCCCTTTCTGCCGTTCAAATGCAAAGCTGGCTCAGCAACTTAGTGATAATATACAATGAGTTACTGCACTGTTTGTTAACCTCCCATAACTGTTTCTTGAGCTGTATCTCCACTATTTGAACAGGGGGATCCTTGATCTAGAAGCATCATGCTGTCACAGCCTTTGAGATCGTTAATAAAAGGAACACACATGCAGTAGAGTAGAATTTGTCCTGAAATAGCAGCCCATGGCGAGCAATTCACTAAAATGCTCCAAGGTTCCTGGTCAATAACTATTGGTTTCTGATCTACACATTGCAAGTGAACATATCTAAGCAAGTGCTTTGGAACTTGGTATTTCCCAGGCTGGCAACACATCAGTTATTCACACAAGTTAACATATGCTAAAAGAAATCCTTAGGCCACTTTGGAGATATGCATTTGCCATACAAACTGCAAGACTGTACAGAAGACCTCAAGCAAGAAGCAACCCCCAAAGCACTGAAGGACCCCACATACCCAAACACACCTGCAAGGTTAATACACTTCAGGACTGGCTCAGGAGACCCTGAAAGGAGTAGAAGGACAGAAGGTGGCTGAAAACAACGTCACTCGAGGCTGTTTCTGAGACCAGCATTGATGCAGTTGAAGAAGAAAAAAAGAAAAAGAGAAACCTAAACCATTTTGCTTAGGGTCTGATAACATGGAGGAAATGCTTGAACAAATACAAACCTATACCTAAACCTTGATCTGAAACTCAAACCATCCCCTTATTATCTATCATCAGTTACAATCAGAAATTAGGACATGTTTAATTATCTTCATTTCAAACTCTATACTGATATTTCGCTGTTATTGAAACAGACTCTTTGAAAGTCAACAAATGAGCGCAGTATTTTTAACATTTTGATATATTTGTACATTTGCAGCTGCTGTGTTCACCACGTATGCACAATCATCATACACAGCTTGGTCACAGGCTGGGGCTCTGACAGTCCTCACAAGCTAAACATGCCTAAGTCAAAGCATGACTGTAGCACAAGTGAAGGGGGACCAAGAGCTGACATGATTAAGAACAACATTGAATCCCACACAACCCAACAACCGAAAGCAAATCAGTCACTTATTTGGGTCCTCATTTCAAAGTGGTAGATTAAAAAAAAGAAGAGGATAAACAAGGTGCAAGTTAGATTTGTCTGAGCAAACATATGCAGTTTTCAGCATTTCAGGGCAGCCTAATGCTCAGTTCAATCTGCACAAATGGCCTTGTGGACACTGAGATCGATCAGCAGCACAGGGCTACCAGGATGATCAGGGGCCTGGAACATCTGCCCTATGAGGAGAGGCTGAGGGAGCTGGGCCTGTTCAGCCTGGGGAAGAGAAGGCTGAGAGGGGATCTGATCAGTGTCTATAAGTACCTCAAGGGAGGCAGTGAGGAGGATGGTGCTGGCCTCTTTTCAGTGGTGGCCACCAACAGAACTAGAGATAATGGCCGGAAACTGAAGCACCAAAACTTCCGCATGAACTTAAGGAAAAATTTCTTGACAGTGAGGGTGACAGAGCACTGGAACAGGCTGCCCAGAGAGGTTGTGGAGTCTCCTTCTCTGGAGATCTTCAAAACCCGCTTGGATGCAGTCCTGTGCCACGTGCTCTAGGTGACCCTGCATGTGCAGGGGGGTTGGACTAGATGACCTCTAGAGGTCCCTTCCAACCTTAAGCATTCTATGATTCTATGATTCTATGATCCAAAATACGCAAGCTGAGAATCTAGACCAGACTGTTCATACACATGAAGTTTAGATATCAACTCCTATAGGCAAGGGTACTTGATGAGACATCCACATTAATCTAAATGATGTTTAAGAATATCTATAAAAGGAATTTAGAAGACATTATCTATTGAAATCACTAAATTGAAATTCAGTGGTTTGAATTATCAGCATGGTTTGGGTTTTAGAAGCTCATTACAACCTTCTTAGGTACAACTTTGGGGGGAAAAGTGACTGAAAGATTAGAAGAAAATTATGTTGACTAGCTTCTGATTTCTTGGCATGTAGATCAAACACATAAAATGAGTTTGGCGATCTCAAATCATTTTATAGTCCCTACAGTCAGATCAATTTGCTCACAGAGATGAAGATCAGGAATAAGCATTTTGGCAGAAATGGTGCCTATCTAGTTATGTTTGTGGGTTCATACTCAGTCTTTATTTATTTGTTGTTCAGTAATGATTACATTTCATGTAATACTTCAAAGATCATGCTCTAGGAATAAGATTAATACAGGGTACACTGACTGCCAATGAAAAAAATTACAAAGAAAAATGCATTTCCCAAATAACAGGATCTGGTCTTACAGTTTTTCGTATAACATTTCCTCTTATTTTATGAGGAGTTGCATATGCATAAGAACTACAGAATCTGAAACATTTGGTAGGCTGTCTAAAATTACAGTTTAAACTGTATCACTTACCATAAGTTGTTGTCTGAACCTTTGTTTTCACTGATATTTCTTTGGATACAATTTTTCTGCCCACAGATTAAAAAGAGATGAAAGAGAACTCTCCCTTGGAAAAGTTTTCTGCCTCCCTCAGGGAGAATGAGCTTTTTTCTGTTGAATTTCTGTTGTTCTCCCCCAACCAGTCTTTCTTTGGACTGCTCTTTGAAGTTGAAACCCCTACTTCTCCCACCCGTCATGCATCTGACACATAGAATGTGACACACTTTGAACTTCAAAGGTTTGCCCAAGCAAAGTGAAGAGATCCAACTAATGAAAAAAAATAGACACCTTGTGAAAAAAAGGGACGACCATATGGATCTCATAAAAATCAGGTATTCTGGTTCATCACATCACCCACATCATTTGCGGCATTCCGCTTGCAAAGTATATTCCAGAATATCTCTGCTTAAAACTTGAATTCTGTGTGGTGGGCTCCAAATGTTGTCATCTGCCCTGATCGACTGCTGCAATTCACATTTTAAAAATGGCACAACTGATCAGTTAAAAGAACATGTACAAAATTAATGTAACATTTTAACTGGCATGTATTGTAGAGATGATGATATTTGAAGATAGTAAACAAAATTAGCACCAGGTACTTCGACTAATTCCTTGAATTTTCTAGAAATCAAGTATTTTAATACTCTGCAGTATTGAGGATAATAATGATTCTTTTAATTTCCACAAGAGGAGCAAGAAAGATATACCTTTTTGACAAATAGTGGTTATTTTAAAATAATGAGGGTTTTTTTTTCAGTAACTAGATGTGTCTACTTTCTGATTTATCTCAGCCTGATAGTTTTGACTTATGCAGCGCATAAATGTAAGCAGCAGCATCTTTTATCTAAGTGAGGGCCAGTTCAAGCAAACTTGTGACCTCCTTTGAAATTATTCTGGAAGCCCCTCTCACAACATTTCAACTTGAATATGCAATTCTCTCCCCCTACTTGTACATTAACTGCAAGGACAGGGATTCACTTCAATACACTATGCACTGGGAAGATCTACAGCATCCAGGTGTGCAAACAGCAAATGCCTATCTTGCTGATTCAGGACCTTCATATCAACTTGATGCCTTTGACAGCAGTAGAACTGGGATTTCAATTGCCTCAGTAGTCTTGCCCATTGCTAAAATATCCATTTTTGCGCTTACGACCTAGAGAACAGCACATAAATCACCCATTTCTTTTCAAGTTTTCACTTTGACATTAACTGCAATTCCATTCAGCTACAGAATTCCCTTTCTTCCAACCTTGGGACATAGAGAGAAACAGCACATACCCGGGGTTTCCCCAAACATGGCTGGTTTTTATTCCATCTAGGAGTGAGAAATTATAAGTGAAGGGCCCTTCAGTAGACGAATTTTAGGCATCAAGTTCAATTTCTGTTAGCAGAAGCCCTAAAGTATATGTAAGCCAGAGAAAGAAAGTTTTTCTTATGTATTAGCACAATAGAAAACACCACAGCTTGTTGAAACTAAAAAGTGCACTGTATATTACTGATTTAAGAAAGGGATATCTCACATTTATAACTTATCCAAGGTTAAATTTAACTGAGAGCATAACCTGACCTGCATTTGACTTTAGTACATAAATGAAATACTCCTACGTTCAGGTTACTTCAACTCCCTGCTTAAACTAAATTTTATGAGTCACCAGATGCCACCAAGATGCCTCTAGATTGAATACAGCATTAAAATGAATATGAAAAAAAACCTGCATATAATTAACTACCTGGATAAAATGCTTAAAGTCTGAGTCCTCGTCAGAAAGGAATGGCAATTTTTGAAACTGAGTCATTAAGTGCCGCTATTTTGCATATTTCAATATTTGAGAGTTTAGGTGCTGAACCTAAGGAACTCTATTTAGACAGCTCTTAATAATATGACCTGCGGACAAAGACTAAGCGCAAGCAGGCCAAAGACCACACTAAATCAGTCTCACACACAAAGCCCAGCACTGGAACTACAGCACTCATATTTGAACTCATCAACAATACACAGTTCCCCATTTCCAGATTTTTTTTTCTTTTACCTGTTCCTTTAAAAAGCTCATCTTCCTCTCCCTTTTCACAACTCCAGCATATACGCTTTATAGACACACAACTTAGGCTTCCTCCATCTCCAGCCTTTCTAATATGACAATCCATTTTAGTCCATAGTGCTCTCAGGTCCTACCATTTTTCCCACATACCTCTATCCTTTCTCTTCTTCCATCTTTTTTCTTTATTACGCACTATGATATTAAGCATTTTTTCTCTCTCTTTCTCCCAGAACCATGATGAAATTTTTGCCTGGATGCCCAAAGAAGTAGATCCCTTCCCAAGGAATCATCCCATTCTGATATCCTGATTCTCCCTATTTCCACAATGAGAGGTACAAGAGCCAAATTGTGCACAGTCATTTTTCCTTCAGCAGGTATTCAACAGGCACAAACCCTGTTCACTTCCCCTCTGCACTCTGGGTACAACTCCTCTTTAAAAAAAAAAATAGCCACAATTGTACTTTTACATTTTTATTTTTCATCCAGCTCTCTGGACTTTGAGAAGAAGTTTATATTTGTGCCAAGAAAGGATAATCTATTCTTAAATAATAGTCATACATCATACCTGCTTAAAAGGTGATTATCTGCTCACTGGACTGTCTCATAGTTTAAAGTATGCACCTTTTGATCCGAATATGCAAGAGGAAAAAATACTATTTTATACATTCTAAAATCTGGCCCGAGGAGAATTTCCAATTAATTACTTCACCAGTGAGGCATATCATAGATTACATCGACTTCTTGTTCAACACTTGGTTGTTTTTTTAGTTATACATACCTCGAGTATAGGTATATATACCACGAGTTAGCAGGTGATATTTAACATTAACATAACTGTGTATGATGTGAGTGTTAGAGATTGCCTGGAGACTTGGCAGGATTCTTGTTTTCCTTTTTAAAATCAAGTGGTACTCATAATATGTTAAAAAAGAATAAAAAATATAAATATGCCTGAGCATATCTTTACTATAACTTGCAACACATTTTAGCACATATCGAATGAAACAGTCATAAATTGCTTGTAGATAAGGAAATGTGAACTACTAGTCATATTTAGCCTTAGAGGAAAGGATTGGTGCCAACTGCTTTTGTTTCCACTATCAGCCAGAGTCAAAAACACTGCTTAAAACCAGCCTCTCTCACACTGAGGCTCAGTGTTCTCCCTTCAGTCTTGCACAGGGTACAGAAGATTATGGAGATCAGAAGAAAATAAGAAAAAAGAAAAACAGCATGTTTTCCAAATATTTCATAATCCTAAAAAAAAAGTCAGCTCCAGAGAGGTTCTGAAAATGAGAGCATGACCTGGTTTACATGTTATAGCCTAAGATATACCCTAGCATGTATGAATGCATCCTTACAGCTATCATTTACATGCTGCTAGCTATCTCTCTGCCACTATGTGCTTATAGGCAACAGACCCTTTCTTACCTCACCAGTTACACCAAAGCCAAGCAGCTAGCTGATGAACAAGGCTTCTTCATACAAGCCAATGTTTTCAAAACTGGGACCTAACACAGAAACTTGACAAGCATTGGAAGTTGTTTGCTCTTTTGACTGAATTTTGTTCATTAGATGAAAAAAGAAATTTGTTCTTAGCATTTTCATGTGGTACAAACTATGAAATAGAATGATTTTAGGGTTCAGATAAATTAAGCCCTTGTTCAAATTGTCTCATTATAAAGTCAGTTACAAGTAGCTACTGACCTGTGTATCCCTTCATTTATGCAGGAGTTAAACATCTAATTACCTTCAAATCTGTACTGGTTTGTTGCTGTTCATGACAGCTCTTCAGGAAAGATCTTAGCACTCTATTATAGTTATCATAGAATCATAGAATCATAGAATGCTTAAGGTTGGAAGGGACCTCTAGAGGTCATTTAGTCCAACCCCCCTGCACACGCAGGGTCACCTAGAGCACGTGGCACAGGACTGCATCCAAGCGGGTTTGGAAGATCTCCAGAGAAGGAGACTCCACAACCTCTCTGGGCAGCCTGTTCCAGTGCTCTGTCACCCTCACTGTTAAGAAATTTTTCCTTAAGTTCATGCGGAACTTTTGATGCTTCAGTTTCCGGCCGTTTCCTCTAGTTCTGTTGGTGGCCACCACTGAAAAGAGACCAGCACCATCCTCCTCACTGCCTCCCTTGAGGTACTTATAGACACTGATCAGATCCCCTCTCAGCCTTCTCTTCTCCAGGCTGAACAGGCCCAGCTCCCTCAGCCTCTCCTCATAGGGCAGATGTTCCAGGCCCCTGATCATCCTTGTAGCCCTGCACTGGACTGTCTCCAGCAGCTCCACATCCCTCTTGTACTGTGGAGTCCAGAACTGGACACAATACTCCAGATGGGGCCTCACCAGGGCTGAGTAGAGGGGCAGGATCACCTCCCTCGACCTGCTGGAGACGCTCTTCTTGATGCACCCCAGGATCCCATTGGCCTTCTTGGCCACGAGGGCACACTGCTGCCTCATGGTCAACTTGTCGTCCACCATGACACCCAGGTCCCTCTCTGCAGAGCTGCTCTCCAGAAGGTCAGTCCCCAGCCTGTACTGGTGTCTGGGGTTATTCCTCCCCAGGTGCAGGACCTTGCACTTGGCCTTGTTGAATTGCATGAGGTTTTTCACCATCCATTTGTCCAGTCTGTCCAGGTCCCTCTGGATGGCAGCACAGCCCTCTGGGGTATCGGCTACTCCTCCCAGTTTCATATCTTCAGCAAACTTGCTGAGGGAGCACTCTGTGCCTTCATCCAGGTCATTGAGGAATAAATTGAACAGGACTGGACCAAGGACTGACCCCTGGGGGACACTGCTAGCTACAGGCCTCCAACTAGACTCGGCACCGCTGATCACCACCCTCTGAGCTCTACCATCCAGCCAGTTCCTAATCCACCTCACTGTCCACTCATCTATCCCACACTTCCAGAGCTTGCCCAGGAGGATGTTGTGAGGGACGGTGTCAAAAGCCTTGGTGAAGTCAAGATAGACGACATCCACCGCTCTCCCCTCATCTATCCAGCTATTCATTCCATCATAGAAGGCTATCAGGTTAGTCAAGCATGATTTCCCCTTGGTGAATCCATGCTGACTACTCTTGAGCACCTTCTTGTCCTCCATGTGCCTGGAGACAACAGCCAGTATGAGCCGTTCCATCACTTTTCTGGGGACGGAGGTGAGGCTTACTGGCCTGTAGTTGCCTGGGTCCTCCTTCTTGCCTTTTTGAGGACTGGCATGACATTGGCTTTCTTCCAGTCCTCCGGCACCTCCCCCGTTCTCCAGGATCTTTCAAAGATGGTAGAGAGCGGTTTAGCTATGACATCTGCCAGCTCCTGCAGCACTCTGGGGTGCATCCCATCAGGGCCCATGGATTTGTGGGTATCGAGGTTCCTTAGGTGCTCTGTGACCCAATCTTCCTCTACCCAGGGCAAGTCTTCCTCTCTCCAGGCTTCTTCTCTTGTCCCTAGGGCTGTCCTTGGTAAACACCGAAGCAAAGAAGGCATTCAGCATCTCTGCTTTTTCTGTGCTTTTCGTAACCAGGGTGCCTACCCCGTTCACCAGCGGACCCACGTTTTCCCTGATCTTTCTTTTGCTGTTAATATATTTGAAGAAGTTTTTCTTGTTGTTTTTAACATCCCTTGCCAGATTGCGTTCCAAACGTGCCTTAGCTTTCCTTGTCGCATCTCTGCATTCCCTGACTGCAGGAACCTCCAGGACTGTTTGTGCCTGGCTGTGTTGTCCTTCCAGTTGATGTCAGGGTAGTTGAAAATCCCCATGAGAACCAGAGCCTGAGACTGTGAGGCAACATCCAGCTGACTATAGAAAGCCTCATCAACTTCCTCATCCTGGTCAGGTGGCCTGTAGCAGACACCCACCACAGTGTCTCCCACATTAGCCTGCCCTTTAACCCTTATCCACAAGCTCTCAACTCACTCATCCTCCACTCCCAGGTTTAGCTCCATGCATTCCAGTTGCTCTCTCACATAAAGAGCAACTCCACCACCTCGCCTTCCCAGCCTGTCCTTCCTAAAGAGCACATAGCCTCCCATGGCAGCGCTCCAGTCGTGTGAGTTATCCCACCATGTCTCTGCGATTCCAATGACATCATGATGGTGGGACCGCACACACATTTCCAGTGAGACATGTTAAACATTTAACTGTAGGAAAAATATCACTGGATCATTTCATTTCTTTGAATTTTGTCAGTGTTGCCAGCATAGGGACCATTCCGATTTCTTTTTTATCATGTTGAAAGGGACGTGGGGGGTTACAAGGAGTGCCAAGTTGAATATCAGCCAGCAGTGCCCTCTTACAAGCTTTCTATGGAGTTACATTAGGACGAGTGTGTGGCTAGGACATCCAGTGCAGAATACTGCGTCTGCTTCTGCATCCCAAGTTCAAGAGGGTTGTGGAGAAATTGGAGACCTCCAGCATAATATGTAATATTTTGCTTCAGCCAGCACCACTCAGTAAGGACCATGCAAATACAGTCAGCAAAAAGTAAAGCAGGATTTGCTGTCTCCCAGCAAATCTTTCCTGAATAGAAAATTTGTCTGGATGTATTTATTGAGACACATTTTTTTTTCACCTCTGAATCCTTCCTTCATAGCCATTTCATACCCATTCAAAAGTGAACTCCATAAACAGCCTTTAATTCAGAGGGAGGTTGGGAAATCTTTAAAACAATCCACAGAGGAGTTAATATTCAAATGAGCAGTTGCCTCTAGAAGTAAATAGAAAAATAACAGCTTAGTGGCATAGATGTCCCTATGAAGTGCTGTCCTTTGCCTTTATCTGCTAAGAGAGATAACAGCTATGAAGTGTTTCATTGGTAGAGCAGCAAGTCACTGGCCTGCAGCATGAGGTACATAGAGCTTTCTGCCATGGCCGTGTCTGCCAGGCCTAAAATACACTTTCCACCTGCCTTTAAGTAAAACTTATGTTGCAGTCCAGGAATTGTGCTCCAGTTAGATGGAGGCAGTTCAGGAAGTGTCAGCTAGCAGAGAACACTGCAGGAAAGGACAGGTCAGCTCCTAACCTAGAGAAGAAAAATACATGTCAGCACTGGAGCTATTTTTGTACCCATTTGCTCTATAAATAGCCTCAAAAAGAATTGTCTGAAAAGATTCCTGCCTATGGGCACTCTGCAAAGTTTCTCTGTCAGCGGCTGAGTGGACAAGAGCAGAGGGATAGTGACAGCTAGGTCAAGATGCTAGGATAGTTTACTCTATAATGTTAGTGTGATGTGGCATGGCATAGATGAAAAGTATGAAGTATGATGGGCAACAAAAGATCAAATATAACCTCAACTACTCCAGTACCCCTGGCAATAGCATGAGTATTCTTATCTATATATTCTTCGTGGTAACCTTTTCACACACGAGATGGTAACTGGAGTGAATGCCTGTATCAACTAGAAAGGCACGACCTCTTTTGTTTATATCAAAAAATATATATTGGTAAATGACTCTCAAATTCTTTATCTGTCATCATGGAGACTTACTTGTCAGGTTTGCTGTCCAGAACTGAAATCCTGACCTTGATGAGAAATGCTTGGAGGCTGGCCAATTATTCCGAATTTAGGGTTGGACTTGATTTTTTTACCTGCTTTTTGCGAATTTCTCAATGAGGGGAAGCAGAGAGCAAGCAAAATGAGAAAGCTTGCAAGCTCTACAAGAGAGTCAGAATAGTACTTAAATGCCTGTATTTGCTCAAGAAACAAGATATTACTTAAAAAGTGAATCTGAACTCTCTTGTTAGTGACTCAGAAATATAAGGTTTGAATCTGGATTAGGTGCTTTTGGTAGAATGGGTGCCCAAGAATGGCATCTATGAAAGTGAGGATCCTTTTACAAGAGCAAGATCCTGTCTGAAATCCTACCTCAGCAGTACAAGCGTGTCCTTTTGGGATTGCAAGTCTTCTGCTAAGATTTCAGTCCTAATCTTTCTCTTGAAAGTATGTAGGAGAGCCAGCTCTTTATTGTAAAATATAGTCAGAGAGGAAACATTTATATATATATACATATATATATATATTTCATGTTAGGTAGCTGCTTGGTGCATGCCCCTTTCTAAGCATTTCTTCTTAAACCTCGCTCTCTGTGCATGTGTTCCTCATGATCTCAGTTTCTGTGCACAGTGCTGCTGAACTTGGCCAACTGCCTCTCAGTTGTAAATGCCCAGAATAGTTTGGACAAGGATGTGTTACTGACGTGATAGTCACCTGTCAAAAATATTAATACAGTACAAAATAGCATATTCCCTACTGCCCTTCCTTTTCTGTGGACCTTTGGCTAGAAGAGATTCAAAGCACTACTGGCAGTACAGTACTGAAAGCTGAAATCAAGCAACAGCTGCAATAAATTGAGTCTCACTTTTACAAGGCAGACCAGGTCATTTGTCTTAGTAAACTGAAGACCACTTAGAACTCAAGTGGGAAAGATGACAATGCCCTTGTCATATAAGTCCTGTAGGTCCTTGCTCATAACCCTTTCTTTGCAACTCCCGTGATGACCCAGAATGAACTTGACTTCAGCCTGAGGAAGGCGGGAGGAAACCAGCACTCATGCCAACTGCCTCTTTCTTAGGATGATATGCTTCTCACAGAAACAGATCATCTGGAAGGGGATTAAGGAGTTATATAACAGCAGAGAGAGAGAGAGAGAGAGAGAGAACTAAAAATAGAAGAAACAAATAAAATGTATCAATAACATAACCCACATACGTCACATTGTAGAATGAGTAAATGAAGGTTCCTTCAAATTTTATGACTTGCTGCCACCAGTGAGTGTCATTTTCTACTGTACCTCCCTCCTCACAATTTGAGGGTGAATTTAGTACCAGGCAATGGTGCAGTTATGTAAGAGTGGCAAATAGCAAGTCAGTCAGTGTGCCTGAAGAGCCTAGGTGCAAATGGCTCTTGTTCTCTGGGACAGCCCTGCTTTGAAGCGAGGCGCACGTATGATGGTTTATGATGTTATTCCACTGGCTTGTATTGTGTCTGCAGCCAGAAGGTGGGGAAAGACAGAATAATAAACAAGGCCTAACTTCCCCATTCTGCACTTTAGGATTTGCAGGGCAGAATCTGTCACTTGGATCATTCTTTTGGTCCTCTATCCCAGTACGTGACTCCGTCTGGGAACCGAATCCTTTGGTAGGGTTTGGAGTGACTAGCGCTGGATTCCCTTTCAAGCAAAGGAAGCCTAAAGTGGCTTAGTGCCTGTGTAATGACATTACGCAGTTAGAGACATTTGGGAGATTATTTGATTAAACATTTTGGGGAGTGAGAAAAATGGCAATTTGTTAAATTCAAATCTGTTTTCAGACAAGCAACATGTTTCCTGTTTAAAATGGTATAGGGAAACCATTAAAATTTCAAAAATGAGATGATTTTTGAAGGTTTTTTTGTTACTTTCAAAACAAGACCATTCATTTTTTATAAATTAAAGCAACTTTTTTTGGGGGAAAAAAAGTTATTACAGAATGAAAAAATTAAAGTTCAGAATAATCAAGACAAGCTATTTCAGTTTGCACCATCTCTTTTTCCTCTCCCCACCCCCCAGTGTTTTTCTCTCTGCCAGAATTTTCTACTCTGACATATTATTGGAAACAGGAAGAGTTTTCAAAGTGTCAGTGATTTTAGTAGAATTGGAAAACTTTTACTTATAAAACCAACTAAGAAAGCCACTGTACTTATGCTTGGAAAATAGATGGCATGGTAAAATGGGGTGTCTTGTTGCTTTTAAGGTGACTGCAAAAGCCTACTGAAATGCAATGCAGTTTAAATGACAGGATGTGTTAGAAAGCTGACGTGGAGTCTCACCTCAGCTATAAAGGCTCTGTGCTGGTAAGACCAACACAAAATGGCTTCTGATTCCAGCATTATAGTTCTGAGGAAAAAGCCAGAGCTGAGAACGTAACCTTTTAGCGACTCTGCTCCTGTATTGCATTGCTCATGAGATTGACAGATATCCTGTGCTGTGGTCTCTTATTCAAAGTTAATTTATAGGTTTTATTTTTTTTATATAGATATATTAGTTAAAACATAAGTTAGGGAAAACGTAGTCTTAGCTGTTTCAAGTGTATATTTCCTCACTGTACTAGTTCTAATATGATTTGTATAGGTATTTGAAACACTGAAACTGGGTTACATGATAGTTTAATTTCAATAGTCAAACATTTTTGGTTTAAGTGATTTCTTGAGCTATTGCTTGTCCAATAAATATAATAATTTTAAATGCATTAATAGTAACCTCGACAAATATACAAGAAAGAGAAATTATACAGAATCCATAAAAAAAAGCACAAAAGCAAAAGAAATAGGACATCTATTTTTCCCAGGTACATTATTTTTTGTGCATTATTTGAACAATATTAATGCCTTTCTCCTTCAATCAAGATCCACCTGAAAGGAAGAATGGCTGGACAAGGCTGGCAGTAGCAGGCCTGAGGTAGCTGTCAGAAGCTCTGTGGTGAGAGCTGGTATGGCTATAAGGAAGTCTATATTAGCAGACTTTCTCCATGATGAGACTTTCAAATTAGTGTTCTGCATTTGCCTGGTGAAGGCGGTTCTAATATATTAACTATTAAAAGAGCAAAATGACAAATCAGAAAGTAAAATAGCAATCCCAGCACTCACCACTGAATTCATCCCGCCTGGTGGGTGATTAGTTGGGAAGCCAAATTAGTGGAACACGTGACCACATGACACTGTAGTGTAAGCTCTGTCTAAAACAGAGTAGGAAAAGAGCTCATTTGAGTGGTCCAGCCTTAAAATAAATATCATAGGCTACGGTGCAGTAATACCTTAGAAATCACTATGTGGAGGAAGAAAAAAAAAAAAAGCATTTGGAAGGAAGCTGTTTTCCCCAGCCGCTGCTCTCAGTAGAGAGATGAGGGCAACCTTAGGCACGAAACCTCCCAGGCTGAGGCCTCTGAGTCACACTGGAGTCACAGGGTTAATCATAGGATGGGACACCTACATGCACTGGAGCTGTGTAGCCTCAGCAGACATAGTGGCGTGAGGCAACTAGTACGAAATGTGTCATTTAATTCCATGAATTTGCTGTGGGAAGAGTATGATCATTTCAAATCGAAAGAGAAATGTGAAGTGGAAAGAAAAATATAAAGGGAGTTGAATGACTAAAACAGCAAAGGGAGAAAAGATAGGAAGGTGTTTATAGGATGAATCCAACATGAAGAAGCTTTGAGAGAAAAAAAAATAGACTGGAGCAATGAAATATATTTTCCAGTGAACTAGTTGAATTTGGTAAGTCTTTAAGTTAGCTGTGAGTAAAATTATTTTGCTTGAATGTTGATGCCCTGTGATGCACCGAGCAGTGGTAGCAGAAAGCAGTGGGATGGCATTGCAGCAGATGCAGACTAGGGAGACATTATAATGATGTTTTGTTCAAAGAGTGAAAAAGAATAAGAAGGGAATCTGGAAACACCTGTATATTTTCAAAATGAACTAACCCAAGTTTTTGCTTGGAAATAATATATTTTTTAAAAAAGTAGATAAATTACATTTTAAGTGAGTTTAAATTTAAAAATAGATGACATCATCTGTTGGTCAAGTGATGTGTTTTGTTTAATCCAAATAAAACATTTTCCTTTTTTTTGGTGTAGAAAACTAAATTAAAAAAAATCATGTTAAAATGAAAATATTGCCAGCAAAAAATGAATTTTCTTTTCCTCTTCCTAAATCCTAGAAGCCAAATATTTGCACAGTCCTCCTCTGAATGTCCAAACCTCCCTTCCTGGATGGTTCTGCAACTGCTGCTGCTGAATGAAGTCACGTTGCACTGTGCTGATGTGAGCTTCATTCACAAGCAGGAAGGATAGTGAGGCTTGTAAGGACAAAACAAGCAAGTTTGGTTCACTGGGCAAAATGAAGCAATTGACCATGGATTCTGTGATTTTTTTTTTCTTGAAGCAGCAGGAAAAGGGCTGCTGACAAGATATTTTGGAACAACTTGCTATTAGGAAGGAAGTGCAAGTGGGTATAGATGAGAAGTAACTCACACTCATATGACACACACACGTTGTGAATATGTTAAAGCCCTGCACACAAAGTCCACCTGGTTAGAGAGGGAGTCCTGGGCCACCCTTCTGCTTTTACAAAGCCTTATCTTCTTAGTGTTATAAAACAGAAAATTGAAAACATTAAAGACCCTTTTAAATATGGGATCTTGTGACTGAAGAGGTTATTATCATAATCCAGCCACTCATTGTTATATCCCTAATGGTAGATCAAGAATAGAGTTCATCAGGATATCATCTGGAATTTCAACTGTGGACATTTCACTTTCATGTTTTAACCAGACTTCTAAGTCAAGACACATTATAACTCAGAGACTGCTATGGTATCTCATGAGATTTGTAGGGAAATCACTAGAGTGACTTTTCAAAATCCAAAACTCCGTTAAAAAAAAAAAAAAAAAGTGATCAAAAAGGGAAAACGGTGTTTCAAACTCTACATAGTGAGAATTAAAATTTATCTTGGCTTTTATGTCAGTTAGATATATGAAGGTGGCAATTCTCACAGTTTCAGTAATGACTGGAAGGACAAGAATCCATTCCAAATTAAGATGTACTGTAATAACTTGTTTTATGCAGGTTAGTGGCATGTTGAAGCTTCTAGTAGGGGTAAATACTAGATGAATAAACACAGTCCTAGAGTTCCTGCTTTAGAAACCACAAGAATACACATCTCTTCTTACAGCATACTCAATATTGTACATCTAAAGAGCTCTGTTTTTATAAAAACTGTTTTCCTTGCCTTTTTTGGCCATATGCTCTACATCACTATTATTAAATTATGAAAAATAATAACTCTGTGCTAGTTCCACTTGGAGTAGATTATGAGTACTTATCTTTGCTGTAATACACAATAAAACTATTTTGCTAGGTTCCTATATTACCTTTTATCTTAGGGCCTCAAACAGTTCTGCTAATAATTTACTACTCAGAGATGTAGATATGAGTATTAATATTTCCTTTTTAAATGGGATGCATGGGATTTCAAAGGCAAAATGTATCAATTTTTCCATAAGCACTGAATGCCTCTAGAGCTAGGTGCCCTAGCTAAGTTACCTTAATCTGCTTTTCAGAAAGTGATGATTTTGTATATAAATGAGTTTAAAGGAATTCCATTTCAGTAGAATTTAATCAAATTATCTAACGTCTCCCAAAAGAACAGGCCTTAAGGTCTTGCATCCAAAAATACATGAGTCAAATCAAATACCACATAGAAAGATTTTGGTTGGAGAACCAATCTGGTTGCAGTAGACTGGTTCCTGCTTTGTGACTCAGCTAAGCTCAGTAGATAGGACATATAATATAATGTAATATAATATGACATAATATATGATACATAATGTGTAGTGTGTAGGTATATGTATATAATATAATAACTGAGGAGATGCTACATTTCTAGATGTCATCTAAATTTGTAGTCATGTAAGAAGCAGATATAAATAGTCATGTATATGACTCTTGCCCTATTGCCTATAGTCTCTGCTTGAACTAGTCTAGGACTTGGATTCACACCTTGAGCATGTCCCCAACCTGTTTTGACAACTCCCTGATATGCCTGAAGAATGTCTAGCTCAGACATCCTTTGCACAGTAGATACTTGGGGCGTAGGATAAGGATGGTACATGTCTAACTTCAAGTTAAGCATAGGGTATCAGGTATTGAACCTGTTCTCAGAAGTTCCCAGCTTCATTCATAGTTCTGCTACTGGCATAATCAGTGACCTGTTTCTTCATTTCCCTGACAGCAGTGTGAGGATATATTTGTCCCAGCAGGTCATTACTGACTGTGTTTTTAAAGCGCTTCCAGATCTGCTAATGGAAAGCAGTGTATGAGAGCTGCTGTGTATTTCTGTGTAGAGAAAAGCAATGAGTAGAAGAGCCAGGGTCAAAGTTCTGATCCTGAACCTTCATCCCAGGTTGCTGTCCTAACCCAACTGTGAGATCTTTCATCAAGTGTCTCATTAACTATCTAGTCTTCCATAGCATGGACATCCAGCTTTGTAGAGTATGTCTTAAGAGTTAACCTGTTTGCAATATCTAAGTATTCTTAGGTGTTTGAGCTTGCCTTTTTTCATATATGTGAAAAACCGTTCTTGAAATGCTCTCTTTAGGCCTCATACTGGAAATGACAGAAACAACCGACTGCCTGTCTTCTCATAAACTTACCAAGTGTGTGATTTGTGTAAAGAAAAAAAATAACATGTAACATGCAAAATTCTACCTTGATTGTAAACACACTGCACATGTATATGTGCAAATAAGGGATTAAGCTAATGCAAAAGGTCCCCTTTAAATTGTATTATTCTCTCTTATCTTCCCTTCTGCATGCTCTGTTCTCCCGATGGCAATTGGGATATGGTGAGATATATACATAGGAGTAAGAAATTTTGCCACCAGACTATGCGTTATCAGTAACAAGACTATGGAGTAAAGCTACCTATTGTCTACTTTCTCTCTCCATCCTGTTACAACTGGTTGTGGAGAGATGGAGAGAGCATTTACTAAATGTGTTACGCCCTGACAGTCAGAGCAGTGACTGTCCTTCCCACCGAACAGTTTCTGTTAAAAAACTGAAGTGAAATAATGACTAAATGAAGAATCCCAAGGAAATCAGAATCCTGCCTGATGTGATACCTGACAGCCATAAGGAAATATTGTCCCAATCTTGTCATGCCACATTGCACTGCCTGATACTGAGACAGTGGGAGCTCTGGGTGCCTTCAAAGGCAGGAGTTAGAAAATTAAGCATTTCGAATAAGTTAAATCTTGTTAAGCTTCCAGTGCTTAATGTGTTATTCCTGTTTGGTCAGCATATTGTACTTAAATAAAAGGTCTCAAATTTGTCACAGCCATGGAAGACTTCAGCCTGAACAGTCATGATGATTGACGTAGGATTGTAGCAGAGCTAGTTGAGCGCCTTGTTTTTTAGCGTTCATTTTTGTTGTTTTGTTTTACTTTTTCACATGGTGATAATTTCCCATTGACATTTGAAACCATTGGACCTGGAATCATAATTTACTCTATGAATTCTTAGTCAACATATTAGATGCTATTCTTCCAGTATAGCTGTGTCTAAAGCCTGAGGATTTAGAAAGTCTGTACCATATTAAAAAATATTGTTGGTTCTTTCCTCTAAGGATAGAGGAGGAAGGCCAGGATCTTTGCCTTAATGTTGTTTGGTTGAACTATGGCAGTAGAGCATCAAAAGTCTTTTTAATATTGTCTGTTAGGGTAAAGGTAAAGGTATGGTCTATATGTGCTTGGCTGAACGAGTTGGTCTGGATGACATCATGGTTTGCTTATGGGAGATGTTGGGTAATTCTGATTGAATTCTATTATGATGGCATTCTAAAGGTTATTCTATTAAGCCAAGTGCATCAAATCAGTAAGCAAGGGAATGCTATCACAGAGGTTTGCAAGCCTTGGTTTCTTCTAGATAACTTGAGGAATTGTGGTCTAAACACAGGCAAACAGGACCTGAATCATTCTTTTTTATTACATCAAAATAGACGATGCTCTTATTTCGTTTCATTCTTCTTCTATCTTCCCTGTTCTGTGTTGCAGAATATCCCCGGGCAACTGCCTACCATTTACTTTAAATACAAGAGCTGCAGAAAATCAGGTCTGAATATTCCTGCTCAAGACCTGTTAAAAAATAACACTAGGAATCTTGGTTGCAATTTCATAATAGTTACTCTTGAATTCATCTTTGCAACATTGAAAGCATTGTTTTCCTCTGCCCTAAATCAAATAGTATTGCAGGGTTTCCAATAGCCACCTTGTTACATGGCTGAATTCCTAAGAATGTACTGGATAATTCTGAATATAGAATTGAACAGGATGGTACTTAAAGATGAGGTGCTACAGACAACAGGTTTTGGTTCAGCATATGTCACCCTGCCCTCAGAGTAACAAATTAACCAGTTCTCTTAAATAGGATTATGACAAGTTTCTTTATATGAGATGTAACAGCGTAGACCTGACTATGCATGGGCGGAAAAGGTCCTACAGTTTTGTAATGAAGTTTATTTAACCTTCAGTTCCTGCTCAAATTCCAAGATGACTAATATTGTAATATATCCATACAATTCCCTTTAAAATTTTGGTTGCACTGTAGTTTTTCACTTTCTTTCCGTTGCACCGTTTGTTTTCATCTGCTCTGGAGGTAGCTGATGTCAGCAGTGGATGCAGTGGACTCCTGCTCTTGACTCTTTCAGGCAGCACATTGCTAGAGTAGTCCTGATTATCAGTTTGCACATGGGACAACTGAGAGGAGGAAAAAAGTTTCCTGGTTTTGCAAGCGAAAAGCAGGGCGAAGCTATCTGGCAGACTCAGTGTCGTGACGGTATCATTTAGAGCAGTGAGTGACACCAAGCAGGTGGAAAGAGGAGGAAAAGTTCAACATAGGATGGACTAACCTGACACTGAATTACCAGAACACTCTTCTATCTCAAATACCATCTATTTGTCCCAGAGGACAGAAAAATGAACAAGGACTGATTTTTTTTATGAAATATTTTTTCATGATTTATTCACATTGCTCTGCATTGCATAGTGTACGTTGATACTATCAGAAGGAGAAGCAGGTATCAATCGTCACAGTAATGCCCCCCTTTCTGATAATGTGCAACGTGCTGCACTGCAGGTTTAATTGGAACCAGAGACTTTTGGACATTTCTACCTGCTACCAATTCACATGGTGAAAGTAAATCAAGCTCTATATAAACAAAACAGATGGAAGTGACGCTAATAGTACAATGTCAGCAGTATCCACAGATTGACAGATCTAGTTATGTTGCCAGATGCACAGAATGTTGCGCTACTTGTTCCTTATAAACTAGACTTGATGGAGTATGTCAATGTCAAACTCCTTGCTGATTTACACATGAACATACAAAGACATGCAAGCTAACAGATACTCACGTTCCTGTGATCTATGTCAACCATACCATCTGCTTTCTGCTTTGCATGTGGTAGCTAACTAACTATCCTACTGTGCATGGGTATCACTGAGTACATGCTGTGGAGGCAAACAATAGTTTTTTCCTTCCTCTACCCTATTTAGTGTTATAAAATAGGCTCGTTAACATTTGCCATCTAGGCACATATATTCCACATGTATTTTTGAAACTTGTTTCTCATTTGTATTTATTCCCTTGGCCAGTATATCTTTCTCGCGTGCCCAGAAATTTAGAAACTTCGCCGTCTCTCTGAGAAAACCGTGCAGCTTTAAGCATACAATATAGCCTGCATTTCCCCCTGGAATAAGCACTAAATAGTGAGTTCTAGACAGGTAGCAGCACTTAAAACAGAGGTAACATTTCATTATTATTATTTGCAACAACTACGCTCAGTTAAGAGTGTATCGAAATGTCTTCATCATACTGCAGCATTAACTGTAAGTGCCAAATGTCACAAGAAGGATATGCTGCTTGAAGGGACAGAAAGCTGACCCAGCTTCAGCCAGCACCTAAAGTCTCTTTATGACCCATTTCATTGTCTGGCACCTGTCATTATAACAATCTTTCCAAAAGATCTACAGAAATTACACTTACCCTCTGGTAACTAGGTAACATAATCTCCTGGAGGCTAGCTAATTGCAGCCCATGATAACCTCACATACAGCAACTGTTAAATTTTTCATTTCTTTCAAATTATTATGGATCAGTGGAGAGGGTATTGATTTGATTCATTAACTGATTCCCAGTCTGTTCCAAGGTTAATGATTACATGTATCTCAATTACATCCTTAACAGGTTATACTGTATGATCTGTTTCAACTGCAGTGTACATTGCATATCTTCCATGGCTGAAAGCCTTCTTAGGAATTGATTATTTAATATGGCCTTTTTATTTTTCCATTGCACTGAACATGCCTACAAGGCACAAGTACATTTGGGACAACAGCAGAAAGAAAGCTTTCCCCAAATTCTTTAAAGAGCATATGCAGGACACACTCTGAATAACAGTCTCAAAAGACTAGAGAGATGCCCGGAGATTCATTCAGGTTCATAATATTTGAAGACAATTCAGAAGATATTGGAAGTGATGAGTGATTCACTCTGGTTTTATTACTTCATTGTCACACAAAGTTCATATTACCTGTCAATTACCTTTTAGACTGCTTTGGGTTACTGAACTGAAAAGGACTTTACAAATGTTGAATGACTGTTTGTAAATTTGAGATCTAAGGGTCTGTATATTTTAGCAGTGATGCGGTGATTTCACTCTTCCCAGTAGTGTTGCAGAATCCTTTTGGCTTACAAAAGCTTTGGGGATATTTACATTGAGCTTTCCTCTAATGTGGTCACAGAAAATAAGCTTTTTCATCACATGCTACCCCTCGTACAACATTATTCTTGGTACTCCTTTTAGACTGCTGCAGAGCCTGATTTGGAACTGAGATTCATGGTGCTGGGATTTGTACAAATCGTGAAGGACAGGCCCCTAGGAAAGCATCATAGGAAAAATAGGTGTGGGAAGCTATACAATGAGGCAGAGATCTGTCAGAGCAATTCAGATCTGTACCTATGGTAAATGGCTGGAGAACAGTAATCTGATGCTTTCCCTATCCATTTTGCTTTTGCATCCTGTTTCTTCAACTGTACAAGATCACAAATACTGGCGATAGGAGAGTTCTTCCTGTGTGATTTAGAAATTTAATGAAATAATACTTTGCTTGTCCATGACTCTGTGTTATCTGAGGCACTCAAAGTGCAAATATTCACAGTCACTACATGTCTTTTGAATAGATAGATAGACAGACAGACAGACAGACAGATATTATTACACCCATTTGCAGACTGGTAAATTGAGACCTGGAGGAGTTGAGTTTAATAACCAAGGGCACAGAACAACTCAATGTCAAAACTTAAAATGCAGAAATCCTGACTCTCTGCCAATGTTCTAATTCCTTTTGTGAAGCTTCTTGGAGTTTGTATTCTGTAAATATAAGACCATTTTATCCTTTCATCTCTCTCTCAATCCATTACTTTGGAATCCCAAGATACTGTAGTTTAGTTTGGAAACTAGGAAGCCAAATGAGCATAGTCATGAGGAAAGACTTCAGTTGTACAATCCATTAAATAAAACAATAGAGCTTGCAGCTGAGCTATTAAAAAGTGTAGAGCAATTTTTATTTCAATGGCTACATTTTATTTCCTCTTCTGAGTGACTGCTAACAAAGGGCTGCTGAAAGGACTGGATAAAAAGTAGACGTCAGATGCAAGATCCATGAGTTAAACAACATTATTAGATACAATTTCATAAAATCTAGTTGCTTTTCTGCTACTAGAAATCATGTCCTTTTGTCAACTTGTGGTCACGTCAGCACTTCTGTTATAATTTGCTCCAGCTGCAGAGTGTAGCTGGCCTGCAAATCAAGAACTAGAATAGGGACAGTCAGGAATAACTCAATGGCTTGGATAATGTGCAAATCACTATGCATCTTGCTATTAGTATAGTTTATTTTCTCTCAGAATATTTGGAACATGAAAAATTTATCTTTAGCAAAGCAGTCAATCTGACACTTTACTGAGAGTAGAACTGGCTGGATAGCTTATTCTAACACCCCTCCTCCCCTCACAGCTCACACACATATATGCCCCCCCTCATAATCATTTAAGTGGGATTATCATATCAAAACCCTTCATTATCTTTCATTGAATTCAGACCAAACACCTAATTTCATATATTGTTTGAGGTCTTCCTATAATATTGCTCACAGTCCTCTACATTCATTTTTCAAATATTTAAAAGACTATAATATATATATATATATTATTTCTACTTCCTTTCCTGCTTTCAGCCTTTTCTACCTTTTACTCAAAATGGGCAGAATAAATAGTAGTCCATCCTCGCAATAATGAGATCCTTCAAACTCCAGCCTTCTGGACAGATGGGAACCTGTTTGGAAATGAAACAGCACATCTGGTAGAGCACAGAATGAATGAACATTGTGTGAAAATGGAAAGAGACTTACCTAAAGCAACCATTCTCTTTTGTCTCTGCTTGAATAGGAACCATAGCAAAGCAAGATGATATTAACACAACCCTTATTTTACTGTAATTTTTAAAGCATACGTTTTATTTAACACAAAGCAGGCAGTACCAGGAAGCTGCAAAAGTCTGAAGGTTCTAAGTTCACATTGAAATTAGAGGTATCTGCTTGTGATAAACAATTAAGGAAAGCAAAACAATAGGAAATACAGCTGGGAGCACCCCCCCTGTTAATGAGTAATTAATCTGTGAAAATGCTGCAGAAAGTTTGCTCTTCTCTAGTGCAAGTAAGATGCATATCCTCTTTTTACAGGATGGAAGCTTTTCAGTGCAGATACAGTGAGAATTGCAGATTCATTGCTTAAGGTCTCTTCACAAGTCCTGGCAAAACAAACATTTTCCTCTATAGTTTGTTCATCTCCATTAAAATCCCATTTAGAGCCAGTCAAGCACCATCTAAAACCACTGTCTTGATTTCTTAATCTATTATTTTTTCTCAGAGTAGGAGCATTGCATGATCTGTAACATGCTAGCTGTATGAAACTGCTCATTGCCCCATTTTTATTAAGGCTGTCTTGGTGATAAAGACAAGGCTTGAGCTTCTGGCATGTTAGGAGTGCTCCATCAAGCTAAAATGGAGAACTGCTTCACAATAGCAATTGTATATGCAGGGTGAACCCTGTGCTTTAATCCACAGAATTCACTGTTGCTGTATATATTGTATGCTAAAGGCCAGATTGAAAACATTATTAAGTAACTATGCAGTCAACAGTTCTCCAGGTTACATATAGGAAACCTTCTTATTCGAAATGTAAAGTGATGGTCAAAAGGAGGAACTGGTTTTACTGCTGACCTCCTCTGAACTGCTTGTATTGCTAGGTTGGTGGACTGTGAAATAGTTTCCTTTCCTTTAGCTGTTGCCAGAGATAGGACGTGGCTGTTCATAGTTTGATTTGTTTGGTAAATCCTGTATTTTCTGTTTTGAAAAATTTATGTTCCATAGTAGAGTATTAAATCTCTCATTCCGACCTATAATTTAATAGGGACTGAATGCTACCTCTTGATTTGACATCAACATTTTTTTTGGTGAACAGTATCCTGAAAGGAAAAAAAAAAAAGTTAAATGCATCTTTTGTCATTTATGCAAAATGAATAACATCAATTCACAGTCATCTTTTCTCCTTTGCTCTTAGTTCTGTGTGCTTGCTTTATCTCAGCAGCACAATAGACAACCCCAGCTCATTAGTATCTTGTAGAATATGTTTTTAAAAGATTAGAGCAATATCAGCCACAATCAACTCTCTGAATCTTGTGAACAGCAAGGGACTTCCACAAGTATTCAGTGCTAAAATGAGATCAGATGACTACCCCAGATGCTGCAAAATGAAGGCTTAAAATAATTTTGAAATGTGAACTACATAATCAGCTGTCTTCACCAAATTTCATTCATTGTTTCTATCAGTGAGGTCTTTTTTCATTTAGGGAATTGGTAATTTAAAAGACACTTTGGGAATGCCATTGCTAGGGTCACCATATGCAACCATCACTTCCACAGGGACAGGAGTCCTAGTAGTATCTATTTGAAGCCTGAATTCTAGGCTATTTTAGAGATAGTTAGGCCTCTGATGTTTGTTGATTCATAGCCGCTCTTGCCATGATATATAGATTTCTGCTTCTGAGGTGTCGGCATCTTGGTGTTACTGGTTCTGAGGGCGTGCTGCTGTGCTGCCTGCCGTAGCTTGCAGGGGAACGCCGTGGCTCTAACGTAGCTTTCACTCACTGCAGCTATTCAGGTGAAGAACGGTCAGACTGTATAACCACCTTGCTTCCAGAAATGCTGTGCTTTCTAATGCAGTCTCGTATTCTCTTGTGTTTTTGGAATATAGAGGAAACTTTCCCCTTCTCAAAAGAAATGCCTATGTACAGTAAATGAATCCCACTAAAGACATGTGAATGCCAACCTGATGCCATCTATGATAAGATGATTAGCTTGGTGGAAAAGGGGAGAGCAGAGGATATTTTTTATCTGAAGTAAGGCTTTTTGACACTATAACATTCTTATGAACAAGCTGTTGAAAACTAGATAAAATGAGCAGTGAGGTGAATAGAAAACCGTCTGCAACTGTTCGGCTGTAAAGAAAGAGCTGTGAGCAATGGCACAAAGTATAGCTGGAGGCCAGTAAGCAGCGGTGTCCCCCAGTGCTTGTTACTGGGTCCAGCACTGTTTAGTATCTTCGCTAATGACCTGGGGAAGGGCTGGAATGCGCTCCCAGCAGGTTTGCAGACAGTACAAGACTCAGGGGAGTGGGTGATGCACCAGCAGAGTGGGCTCACATTCAGAAGGGCCTTAACGGGCTGGAGAAAGGGACTGGCAGGAATTTCATGAAATTTTTGCAATAATGCAGAGTCCTGCAGCTAGGGAGGAATAATCCCATGCAGTGGTACATGCCGGGGGGCAAAGAGCTGGAAATCAGCTTTGCAGAAAAGGACCTGGGAGTGCTGGTGGACACGAGTTGTACATGAGAGAGCAGAGTGTCATTGTGTCAAAGGTGCCAAAAGCATCCTGGACTGCATCACCAAGGCATCACTGGTAGGCTGAGGGAGATGATCGTTCCCCTGTGCTCAGCACTGGTGAGGCCACATCTTGAGAACTGTGTCCAGTTCTGGGCTCCTTCCAACCTCAACTGTTCTGTGATTCTGTGAGTAAAAGTCATTTGTCCAAGCTCAAATGAGGCAAGATGAAACTGAGCTTCAGTAAACTGAAAATTGGCCCTATCGTTTACTGATAACATGCTTTCAGCAGCCACCAAGTCAGCAAAATATCTTCAAACTAGTCGTTTCGCCCCCCAAAACCTGCATCTCCCCTCAAAGAACAGTAATAAAGCATGGGGTGCAAGGACTTGGATCTAGTAGCAAAGACTGAAAGGGTTAATTAAGCAATCAGAACGAGACTAAGGCTAATCATCTTTAGAATTTATTGCAAGATTTACCTCTTAATGAAGAATTTCCCACAAAAATAAGGATATGAGAACTTGACTGTTTTGGACAGATGTAAGAGTAGCACAAAATGACATGTGGGAGAAGAGGAAGAAAGAGAATAAAAGATGCAAAATGAGAGAAAGGAGGGTCAAGGAAAGTCAATTAGAAGAGATGTTATGTGATACTATGCCTTTGTTTTACACCTAGATACCATATTTACTAGTGCTATACCTTGAAAACCAGATCAATATACCCAATTACACTGAGAAAAAAAATATTTGGGGTTGGATAATATTCATGGAGACAGCTCCACTTCTTCAACCACAGAGCTGTTGGGACACAAAGCAATAATGATTCTGCTTTGTAGCTATATCCTAGGAGTCTCTCCTCCATTCTTCCTCTCACCAGAGCACTCCTGGGAAGACAGTCAGAAATAAGGAGGAACAGGATGCATCTATTGGATATATTGAAAAATAGCTTCATTCACTGTTCTCTGCAGGAGTGACATGGGATTAAAAGCTGCTATAATGCCTAGGGAATCTATTTAGGGATGGAATGCCTTTCTCTGTTACTTGGCTGCTTAGTTTATGAGGAGATATATATACTGAGAGAACTTGATGTCTGAATACAATTAAGCATTTTCATCCAATTTTTACATGCTCAGAACTTCTGCTTATTAGCTTTTGACCTAGAGGCAAGTCTCAAAACATCTGTACTTTTATCAGTAAAGGTCTCTCAAAGAATTTGAGTTCTGCTTCTGAGTGAATCAGGAAACATGGTGGAAGTGCAAGCATTAGCTCACTGCTAATGCTTTCCCTATTTATCTCCCCAAATAAGTCTGATATTTGACTCACTCTCAAATTTCATCTGTAGCCTCAACTCCACACAATCCCCAGCGAGAGGAAGAGATGTTGTCCCTAACATTTAGCCAATTTCCCGGTGGTTAGAAAATCATGCTGGTGGTGAGGGAGTTTTCTGGGGGTGGAAGATATGGTTTAAATCTCATCAGACAGCGTAGGAAACTGAAATGAGGTCTTCCACATCCTGAGCCCTGAGCAGCCAGCAAGCGTGTTGTGACCTTCTGCTTTAGCAGCTGTTATCAAAAAATATCCAAATCTGGATATTACAAATTCCATGTGGTGGTTCAATGTGCGATATTAGGTGCTACACTCCTCAGCACTGTGATATGTAGCTCTGCCTTGTAGATCTAGTCCTCGGTCTCCTAAGATTTGGTAAGAACAACCCTCGCCTTTTTTGATGCTGTACTTGCTTGGAGTTGTGTTGCATGTGGTCAGGTCAGCGAAGGAGGTCATGAAACTGCCTTTCTTAGAGTCGGACAGCCTGTAACTTGTGAAGTGTCTCCAGAATGGGGATCAATTACTCTCATTCTGCTTTTATGGCCCCATATTTGTTCACGTATGGGTTGAGCCCATGCTATATTATCCTTAAATAAGGAATTGGTTGTAGCAGTCAGCAAAATGTACAAGGCTTGTCCTAAGTGATAGTGCAAACATACATGCTTTTCAGGCCACCAAATTGCTAAGTCTATGTCGACTCTTAAATGATTATCTATTATCTTCAATTTGGTCTATGTCTAGACAGAGGGTGGTAACCAAAGTATGTTTTTTTTTCCACAGTTTCCGCTCTGGTTCGAAAAGGAAAATATTTTTCCTATACAATTGGAAAAGTTTGGGGGGTGGGCGGAGAGGTGGACAGAGAGGGAAGACACTGTTTTTCAAAATGTCATTCTTCCTTCACGATGTCATGTCTTTGGATAGCGCCAGAATCGGTGAAGATAGTGAGGTGAAAGGTCATTTGAAAGCACAGGATTCTCCAGCATACCCCATAAAGACTAGTTTTATATGAATGAATGACCTGCTGCTGGGGTTCAGTTTCATGGAGTGTCAAACCCCTGGTGTAAAGGTGCTTTTCCATCACTTCGGATTCAAAGGAATCTCACTGTGAAAGATGAGAATGAGAGCGCTGCCAGGTTGTGTGGCAGCTGTGAAAGCGAGGGAAATGCTTTAGCTGGCAATGGGATTTTCTGGTTAAAAAGAAAAGAAAACAAAAGAAAGGAGAAGGATAAAGACACCCCCAAAAGGATATTTTGTATACTTTTCAATTTATTTGGATTTTCTTTCCATAAGCCATGACATTTCACTGGAGATGTCCGTGGATCCCATAAGTATTTTGGGGGAGAAAATAGATGTATTTTTTGAGGTGCAGAGAACATTAACTCGAACTGCTACAACGCTGTCTGCGCTACATGTAATCCCAGATGTGAAACAAGAAGGGTCTAGTACGAATGGATCCTGGAATGCTTTCTGTTGTTCACTCAGTGTTTTGGATGGCTTAAGTGGTTTATAGTATTGTTCTCATTTTGTTTTGCCTAAAGATCCATTTGGCAAGCGTGTTGTAAGCAAAGCACAGACGCTCACAAAGCATGAAAAGGATGAAATAAAATTGCATGGCTAACAATTACAAGGCTAATTTTAGGAAATGCACTTGAGGTTTATACAGCTGACAGACATGCAGGGAGTTAAGACCTAACTTATTTCTCTTTCATTTTCTGGATGTTTTTCCTGGAGTTTGATCCAATTACCAGAGTGTGTACATGGATCTCAAGACTACAGAGTTGTATTCCTGCTGTGCCACTGATTCATTGTCTGACTAGAAAGCAGTCTAATCAACTTTTTCTGTCTAGGTTGCCTGCTTGGGAAAAAGGATGATATAATTATTACACTGAGACTTAAATTTTAGGAGGTAGTCTGATATGCTCTGATTCAAAACTGTGTATTAGTTTAGGGAATATTATCTTCTTCTCATTCCTGTAGGATAAACACAAGTCTCAGTTTTCACTGAATAATTCTTGTGTTCTCTTTTCATTGTTTAAAACTATATATCAGCAAAAAATCCCTGTGTTGCATGACGATATTGTTTGTAACCTGCTAACACAGAATCATCTACAAACACTGCCTTGGTATGATACAAGGTTCTAAATGTCAGGGTTTTCTGCTTTTCTTGTTTGTTTGTTTTTATGCCTGACAAGCATTTAATGTAGCTGTGGCTTAGCTACTCTTTTCCTCTCACTCTCGTTGTAGAATGGCCTGGGGTCTACCGACATGGAGAACAGAGGACAGGTTTAAAATCATGGGACAGGTTTTCCTCCTGAGGGACAAGTATTCTTGCCCTGGTCCCCATGGTGCCCCCCTTAGCTTCAGTGAGTGGCAGCAGGACTGTGTTTCATCTACTCCTACATGAAAAGGAACTTAGATCAAGATACGATGTTTTTTCCTATGTCTAGGAAAGAGGCATACTGAAAATTGTATTATTGAAGTGAGTGGGGGGAAACAAACAAAGAGAATTTACCTAACTGTAAGAAGAGGGATCTCTGAGCTATGAAAAGATTTACTGAGTATTTAAACTATAGTAAAGGAGAAAATAGGTTTTTCATCATACAGAAATATCAGAGCATATGGTATTAGGACAGTGTTGGGTAAAATGACCATTTTGCAAAATTGAATGTTATCATTAGGAGAATCATGAGTCGTGCTTTACTTCTCCTTTGGCAATTATGCCTGGCACATTGGTGCTGACAATTGGGTTGTCAGATCTCTGACAGACAACAAAGTTGTAGCCGGAACAACCAAGTATAGCCAAGAATTTGAGACAACTCTATCTGTTTCTCAGTTTCTCATAGCAGGATAAAACTTGGATTAAGTAGGATCAGATTGCAGGATAGAAAAGGGTCAATGTGCAATGCCAAAGGTAAAGCATATTGCCAGTATGAAAGTAATACTGCACATATACTTGACCTGGAGCAGGAGTGGGTACTATTAATTTTCTGTAGGTATGAAACCCCAAACAAATTGCACAGTCCTGTCCTAAGTGGAAACCTACTCCTGAAAGATATCCAAAGTGTCCATGTGTTTTTACACACTTGAAACACTTGCAAAGTTTGTCATGCCAAGTATAATTGAACTGAACCCAAATGAAATTGCAACAGTGAAATCAGAAGCAGGAGAGGTATTTTGTAATTTCTTTAAAACATTTGTAATTTATAATTTGTTAAAGAACATCCAAAAGTACACTACCAAGAGACTCTGTGGCTGCATCATACACCAGGATTTCTGCAGTGTGTTATATTTGCTGCTGGCACTCTATCTTGTGTAGAAGAAGAGCATCCATGTATTTACCATCAGGCACAAGTAGTCAGTATCAACGTTATGACCTTGTCACAAATGTATTAGGTAATGCTAACAGGTCTATAAATTGCCCCCGCTGCCACTGTTTGTATTTCTGTTGCATTCAACTCCCAGCTTGCCCCAATGCAAGAAGGACAAGCCTTGAGCCTTTGCTCAAAATTACATCTCCCATCCCAGCTCGTTTCCAGAAGAGCAAAACGAAATCCTTGAGGACTGTGCGCACGTGTGGACAGCGGGATGCCCTCGCTGCCCCCACCCTGTTTTCCAGACGGATGCACCTCGTGCTTCAAGGGGGCTAAAAACCTGTGTGATCACATTCATGTGGCATTTAAATGAAACAAAATTTACTCGGTCTCTCAGTGAGTGTTACTAACTCAGGGTCACATTAAAACGCTTAAATCTCTTGTTAGTCAATGTAGTGTATGAACGTAGTAAGACTATACCACATATCTATTACAACCAGACATCGCTTGTCACATGGGCTTATGCAAAGAGTCACTACAGCCTAGCATTTTTTTTTTATAAACCATACTATTATTTTCATGGAATTTATAAAAATCTCTTTTTTGCTGTTTTGTTCCTAATCTGTGTATTTATTTTTGTGTTTAATTTTAGTCCTTTAGTATTCTCTTTTCAAGGTCTGTGGAGCTGAATCACTATTTTGTTCAAAGATCCCTGCATGAAATGGTATAGAATAGCTTTCCAGTTTCACTACTGTTTTTTTTCTGAATGTGCCAACAAACATAACCTGTCATGATACCCCTTGCATTTGACTGCTTGGCAACAAAACTTTCAAAGGATACTCACAAAGGATAAGCATAGCCTGTAAGAGGGCAATTCTGCTAGGGTCCCTCCCAAAGCAATGAAGAAAGAGGAGCTCCTCTGCAGGGTGACTCTGGTGTGTGCTCAGTGGCCCAAAGGATAACTAATGACTGTAGAGAGAAACCTGGAGAGGCTTTCTGGACTGAAGTTAGCTTTTGTGCATATGTTTAGCTGGCACCAGGCTTAATGACATAATTTAGGTATTTGGACCCAGCAACGAAGGGATTAGAAATAGATATAATCAGGCAGAGGGGAGCTCTGCATGGGGAACCATTAAGGGCCTGAGGCTACTCTAGCTGCTTCCGCCCCTCCTACTCCCATGAGGCACTATGAGTACGCTGTGGGAAGCACATCTGCGTGTCGCATATGACATGCTCTTTTGATCCAAGGGGGAAAAGCAATGTCTACGTGGTCACGCAGCTGCTAGAATTTTGGGAAATTCTGAGACTGCTCTAATCTGTGCCAGAGGCTGCTCTCCCACCTTGGCTGTATCCAGACTTGTGAGGGGAGTAAAGAGCTTCTCTGCCATTAACAGTTCCTCCTGAGGGCTCAAAGGTCATTGAGACACAGCTAGGGATATGGCCTTTCCAGTCTATCATTATCTCTTTGTAATGAGGTAGCATTTTGGTCTCTCACCACAGAAAATAATCTTTTGGGATCAGGTGAATCTCATTCACACTGATGACCATGATAGCTGTTGATCTCTTTCAGAAGAGATGTAAGAAGTAATTAAATGTCTTGGAGAGCAATATAGATGAATCGGTAGGAGCCATCACTGTGTAGACTTTGGCAAAGCTTTGGTGACCTGCATTCGGTATATGCATCCACTGGTAAATGTGTGTGTTTGTGTTTGTATACATACATATTTCTATATACAGAGTTCATATGGAATTACATTTTTGGGGAAAGATAAAATATCCCTTTTCCTGGTTTAACAGGGACTGCAAGCTGAAGTTTACCAACTGAGTTTAAAATACATTTCAGGAACTACTATATTTTATGCACTCATGAATATCAAATTGTTTTCTTTAAATATAGACCTATCTTCCATCTCTGGGATATAGCTTGATTGGAAAATTATTTTTAAATAGATTGCACTCTGATCCATTCCAGAAACCTAATGCTCATATGAATGGAAAATTGTGCCCACAATTTTCCCTGGGAAAATTGCCCTGCTTCATGGACATGGAGGCGCTGGAGCATGTCCAGAGAAGGGCAACGAAGCTGGTGAAGGGGCTGGAGCACAGACCTTGTGAGGAGCGGCTGAGAGAGCTGGGATTATTTAGCCTGGAGAAGAGGAGGCTCAGGGGAGACCTTATCGCTCTCTACAACTACCTGAAATGAGGTTGTGCTGAGGAGGGGGTCGATCTCTTCTGCAGAATAACTACATATAGAACTTGAGGAAATGGCCTCAAGTTGCACCAGGGGAGGTTCAGGTTAGACATTAGGAAGAATTTCTACACGGAAGGAGTGGTGAAGCACTGGAACAGGCTGCCCAGGGAAGTGGTGGAGTGACTGTCTCTGGCAGTGTTCAAGAAACATGTAGATGAGGCGCTTAAGGACATGGTTTAACAGGCAGGGTGGTGAGGGGCTTGTGGTTGGACTTGATGATATTGAAGTTCTTTTCCAACCATAATGATTGTATGATTCTATGGCCAGCCCAGTGGATGTTCCACAGTCTGCATTTCTTCACATTAGCATGTCTATATTGTTACAATCATCTATTTCCTTTTTTTCTTTTCTTTTCTTTTCTTTTCTTTTCTTTTCTTTTCTTTTCTTTTCTTTTCTTTTCTTTTCTTTTCTTTTCTTTTCTTTTCTTTTCTTTTTTCTTTTCTCTTTTCTTTTCTTTTCTTTTCTTTTCTTTTCTTTTCTTTTCTTTTCTTTTCTTTTCTTTTCTTTTCAAATCCCACCAACTTTTCGTTGGACATACCTGAGCTGGCCAAGCTAGACCCCTACAGGCAAGCAGGTGTTCGGAAACATCACCGTTCTTTTCCAGTCTCTCGTTCATGATTTATTGAATCATGAACATCGCACTTCATCGGGGAGCTGCAGCGTGTCATGTGAACCCTGACAGCTTCTGCAAAACTACCCGTTTCTTCTCTCGTGGATTTCAGGATAAATCCAAAATAACTTCTGTGGCTTAAACAAAGTGACAACACTGCAGGAGAGCACACGTATTTATATTGACCCTGGAGTGCCTTTAAAAATGAATAAGTAAATACAAAACATGGCTAAATTCAATCAAGAGTTAGCAGTGGTGTAAGTCAACACATCATGTATCCGTTGGTCAGGAAACAGGTGTATGTGGGTGTAAGTGCCAGAGCTATTCGACTTGCAGCAACTTGACATTTAGTGGGAGTGCAGAGTGAATGTAACATATTCCCAGATATGGAAGAAGGTGGGGAGGGGAGGAGAGGAGGAATGTAGCAAAATAATCAGATAATGGAAGGGTTAACCTGTAAGTTAAACAAGTTTACAGCATCCACTGAGAGAAAAATTTCTTCATGATACTTGGACATTTCAGTGTTTTTCTTTTCTGTGTCCACAAGGTCAGATCTTCAGCTGATTTCAAGGGGGCTACACTAGGCCCATACCATTGCGTTTAGGTTTTGTCCCTGTTGGGTTGATATGCAGTACATGGACAAGTTGTTTTGCAAGCAAGCCCAAGTTTGTTCTTCCTGCACTCAGAGCCAGGCAGATGCAAACTGGCTTCCAACCAGAAACCATGGAGCTACAGTTTGCAGGCAGCGAGCCCAAGCTCATAAGCCTTGCTGAGAAGGCAGGATGTATTTGCTGGGGCTCAGCACTGTGCTACTGTAGCAACACAGCTGCCGCTGAGCTCCGCGCGCACTTATGGCTGCGGGGACTGCCAGCAAAGTGAGATTTCGTCTGCTGCTGAAGCCCCACGTTCCCCTGCCCGTTGGCTCGTGTGGGCTGAAGTACATAAATAGAGATTTACAGTAATTTTAAGGTGATAACAATACCCAGTGATATCATTGTGGGAAATAGTTGCATTGGTCCAAAAGGGCTAGGATTTGCCAGAACAAATTGACTCTAGCAGCTGAGAATCCACCAGCTTCTGACCCCATTGCTTTTTAAAGCAGCCATCTTTTCAAAAGTGGTTCATGCAGCAGGACCTATGCATAGGCCTTGGTGCCAGTTTCAGGAACTCCTTATAAGCAGGAGGCCAGAAAAAAAGAAAAAAGAAAGAAAAAGAAAGCTCGAAACATCCCATAGCCCCTTTTGTATTGCTAGGGTAATCTTTTGCTCCTTCTGAATCATCTTAGCAGCCTTTTCAATATTTGTTCTATGTATATTGGCATAAATGATCATCTATAATCAGAGATGCTGTGGGGGTAGGAAGAGCAGAAAAAAAAATCTACCTGAAAATCCCCATACTGTCGCTCGGGAGGAAGAGGGAAATTGAGGAGATCTCCAAAGGTTTAAAAATGCTTGTAATAAGCATTTACATTTTTCAGTAGATTTGCCCGTCACTAGTCGAAAATCTTATTCATGTATCACGTGTATTTTCCCTGAGTAAAATTGTCTTTTCTTCTGGAATATGCATCTCATTTTAAATTGCTGCCATCTCTAATCAAAACCAGCTATGCAACAATACTGAACTTTTTTTTCTGCCTCAGCCTTAGATTTTCTTTTAGCATTGCTGAAAATTGCACACAAGCAATTCAATAGGTAGGGATAAAAGAATTTAAACTAACAAGGTCTATATCTTGTGCATTCATATTTCTGTGCTCTAGCACCATTTCTCATAGTCACCTCAAAATTTATCCAGTGGCTAACATGTTCTTTTGCTACCACACAGATAGTTCACAATAGCATTAAAAACCCTTTTTCCACTAGCAGCGTTGCATGAAGCTTAATCAATTTTCTACACGGAATAATGTGATCGGCAGTGAATAATTTTGGAAATTCCCACAAAAAGCTGTTGAGGTCTGGGTAAATTATTTCGTAATGCAGAACTGGGCCATGGCAACCTTTTTTTTTGGATTAAATGTGTGTAGACTCACTGAATGTATAGGGGTCACCATATAATAGAGATCTTCAAGCATTTTTAAGGGGAACTAATTGGATAAAGTTCAGAGGAGGCCTAGGTGATGGGACAGGCTTTTCCAAGGTGTTCTGGCAATAAGAAGCATGAGGGGAAATACCTTTGCTGGTGAAGGGGGCCTTCCAGCACGCTAAATCTCCCTTCACTGTTAATGCACCGATTTTACACAATTGTAAAATTGTGTAAACCACAGTCTGTGGTCCTGGCCTCTTTGTGCTGTTCCTTCAGTTTTACTACAAAAGCACTAACAACCTCCCAGCACACCCAAGTTCTTGGAGCGGACCATTTCCCTGGTGTTTCAGGATAGGTATGGCCCACTAGTCAAATGGTGAAGAGTTCCACTACTCCAGCGTGAGCTGATCCACAGTTAGCAAATGGTATAAAAACTTTCTACTGATGGAGGGGAAAATAAATTTCCTGAGTGAGCTGTTACTGAATGTTTAAAGCCAGAGAGTTAGGGTAGGATCCAATTTTCCACAACTGTGTTTTCCAAATACTATTTATTTAAGGGAATAGCTATTAGGCATTTCACTCAGTGTTGTTTAGCTGTGTTTGTTAGGCTATGGATGTTTTCTTTCCACTATTGCTAAAATACATGTTCAAAGTGATATAAGTGGAAGAGGTAAGAAGGCTTCTCCTACCTGTGAAATTATTCACGAGGTGTTACTGATAACTTTAGGGGAAGCTAGTTGGAAACTAAGTCTCCGTAGTTGATTTGTCAAGTAACAGATGCCCACTTCGTAATTGATGGTGCCGGCCAGTTTTAATAGGGAAACCAATAGCAAAATGTCTCTGAACTGCCTTTCTAGTGAGTTTGGTCCCTACCAGGTCAAGGCTCTTGCTTAGTAGAAGTTCACGTCTAATGTCTGCGTGTAATGGTTTATGTTTTGTGACTGGAATTGTTTAATTTCAGAATTTCTAAAGCTACAGCTAGGCAACTATGCACACTTTACAGAGTGGCCTTTGCTTATTTTGGTTGTTTTTAGATTTATTAGCAACTTGAGATATATCTTGATAAAACACAGAATTGTATCCAAATGCTTAAGTAGGAAATTAATTCTGGAAAGCTGATCTATTTAACATACATTTAGTGATTTTCTCACCCAGTTCCACCCTCCCAAATTCTGAATATCATCATCAAGCAAGTATCAACAGTTTTCTGCTTCTGAGGACTGTCAACCTCATTTCCATCAACAGGAAATGATTCAAAAAAAAGATGACTGAATGAGAAAATGCCATACCTCACTACTGATTAGGTTTTTGAGATAACTTTGATCAGATAGGTTGGTTAGTCATGAAGATCTCACCACAGGTAGCTGTTATTTGAAAAGTGAGCCATTGCTTAGGTTTTATTAGGTAAGTAAGTCAAGCATTATGCTTCCTAGTCACTGCGTGTAGTAGCATATCACTTAGCTTTACAGCAAGAAAATTGTTGAGGATTTACTGAAGTCTCCTGTTGAATCTGTCTATGTAGGAGTACTCTGCTGAAAAATGGCCTCTCAGGACACATGATCAACTTTGACACATGGCCATCCTGACCGATGCTGGGGACAGTCTGTCTCATTTACGTCCATGTAAGTAGAGCTGCATAGCACGCAATATAGCAAAGGTGATTAATGTTTTTTGATTTGAAAACAACAGCTCCATTTTTTTCTCATATCCATTGGTTTTTGCTGTAGTATAACTCTGTTGTCGGGGGGGGGGGGTCACTACTGATTTATACCAAGAAGATAAAGCTTCAGGGCTGTTTTGAAAATGCTCCAAAATAAGTTATCTAAACTAATTTCCTCCTCACCAGTTTCTTCCTCTGCCTTAAAAAGAATGATTGCACAAACTCTATTTTTTACTGGATTGTTCTTTCAGTGGTGTCTGCAATTAAGAACCATCTCACTAAACAAACTGTAATTATTGCAAATTGTAGTAAGCAGTGGTAATTGACACCCTTCGGTAAAGCTGGCTAGTTTTAAGATGGTCTTTAAGGACAGTAAAAAATGAACTTGCAACTTTGAACATAGTTTCTTCAGATTCAGGAGTGTTTAAAATATAGGGCACAGCTATTCCTTAGACTGCTAAGAGTGGGCACTAGTAACAAAGTGATTTATGGGAATGTGCAGATAATTTTACCATGCAGCTTTTGTGCAGTCAACCTATCAAAACTTGCTGTAGCTGTAATATACTCTTGAAGAGGGTCTGTGCTGAATGGCTATGTTTAAATGTCTGTTTCTGAAGCTTACTCAGAAGCAAAGAAGCTTGAAGTTCCAGCATTATTTGTAGAGAAAAGCTGAGTTAGGTCATTTGTAGATGTTTTAGATGTTCATTACTCATATTTTTCCTTTCTGAACTTGAGGCCTGTAAAACTGGACTTGTTTTGCATTAATTGTGCATTAATTTTACTGGGAGAGGTTAGGAAATATGCTACCAGCAATATTTTTAAACTTAATAAAATGTTTCCAAAATACTTCCCCGGAATATAGGTGATATATGCAGTATATTGGTCAGTGAGGTTGTGGCGTCTCCTTCTCTGGAGATCTTCAAAACCCGCTTGGACGCAGTCCTGTGCCACGTGCTCTAGGTGACCCTGCGTGTGCAGGGGGGTTGGACTAGATGACCTGTAGAGGTCACTTCCAACCTTAAGCATTCCATGATTCTATGATTCTATGACAGGTGTATGAACCATGTGATCTAACCACTGTGCATCATACATTAGTGACTTAGGCTTCCTCACCTTTTCATCAAACTGTTGCAGATTTTCTCTTGGCATTACTCTCTATCCATGTCTATATGGAACACACAAGTTACTATCACACATCCCTTCAGTAAGCAGATTTCTACAAAGCTATGTTTGTAAGCACATAAAAATGACATTAAAACATCTGTAGAGATGCCCACAAAAGCCAGTGATTCAGAGTTAGGAAATGCCAGAAGGTAGTTTGTCTGTGTGACCTTCATTCCACTCTCCTGTGTGTGTAGCACAAAGATTTAATATGTGTGTGCTTAGAAATACCATTTTCACTCTTTTTTTTTGTTATATTATTCTAAAAATTCAGAATGGTGTCACAGTGGTCACAACTACAGCAGATAGCCACTGCTTGATAGAAATAAGAATGATTGAGGTCATCTGAGCTATCTGAGGGGTTAAGCAGCTTCTCTTCTGATCTAAACTTCTGTTCCAAAAAGTTTTCTCTTTGCCTCAGTTTTCTCTTTCCTTTAACAGCAGAGCACCTTGGAAAATAAACCACCATATTAGAGAAAGGCATTTTTAAAAACAGAGGCTCTTGAAAGTATGTGCCCAATCAGTGTATCTCCCATAGTTACTGCAGCTACAGTGTTTGAAAGGTAACTTTATATTTTTGAAAACTGTACAAGAAAAGTCTGGGTACAATTTTATTCCAGTGAAATAAAGCCTTCTGCTGGACTGTTGGCCAGTATGAACCTCTTGCTTAAATCTGACTGAATCCGCTTCTCTGTGGTACTTCTAAAAATAATACAGGTGTGAGGACAGTTTAACAGTATTGCCAGTCTATATGCAGAATATGCAAAGTATAAGATATAGTGAATGTCAGAAAAAAAACAGCAAATTTAGAAGAGCATTGTGAAAAAAATTCTTTCTAACACTGTGTACTGTGTAGCTATAAAAAAAGTTTTCATTCTGCTCATCTCGTTAAATAAACTTGAATTACACTTGAAACCAAAATATAATTTCTAAGGTATGAAGGATTTAGCAGGAAATGCACCACTTCAATATATATTTGTAATCCTTGTTGATTTTAATTATTGATTAGAAATGCTTATCAGGTTGTGAAAGTAAGTTCCAAGAATGCTTCATTGTGCAAGAAATTCAAGCTAGAATATGTCAGTGCTGATCTGTCTTGAGTCTTTTTGTGTCATTCTAATCCTTCTCCAAATGCTTTCATGGGCTTCATTTCACTTGGCATTATTTAACTGAAGATGTTTTTATATAACAGTTTATCATGCTCAGCAATTTGTTGAGTGAAGAATCCCAGCCAGAACAGAGTAGAGCCTACTCTCTCGAAGCACCTGAAATGCATGCTATTACTAAAATGTTCAGTGTAGCTGTTCCACTACTTACCTTGTCAAGGGGATTTATGAGGAACTTAGATGTGCAGCTGTATAAAGAAAAATAAAATTAATGATGATAACGTTGACTTTTGGTTTGTGATGTTTATGCTGCCTGATATGGGGCCAGAGTTACACTGAAAGGAGACTGGCAATTGTGAGCTCTGAAGAAAGAAAAAATACATTTGTCCTTGGGTAGCATCAGGCATAATTAGGTAGAGAAGAATATTAAAGGGAATGAGTTTCCTCAATATTAGGCAGGAGTCTTGTCGATGCCAGGCATGAGAAGATCAAGAGTGACTGGCATGGCTTTTCCTTCAGAAGTTCTGGTTCTGTGATGCTGTAGATGTCCCTGAATGTTTGTTTGAGTAGATGAGAGTGAAAATTTTCTCACTGGGAATCAAAATTACAGAAAGTCGGGTTTAAAAGTTTAGTTTAGGCATAATTAGGTTAAAAAGTATTAAAATAGCTATTAATTTTAAAGGCTTAATTGATTGCATTTGTGGCATGTGTAATAGAGAAAAAAAAGGTGGCTATTTTGAAATATAAGATGCAGAATTTTGGTGGTAAACTTTGTAGCTATGGGAAAAGGAAAAAATCTTATGGATAGAAGTTTTTTCCTAAGTACCCTTAATCTTCACAGTGGAGGAGGTTCTCTCTGAAGAGAACAGCATAACTAATAATGTCTACTTTTAGCTCTGTGAGCATTGTCTGATACAGCAGTGTAGGGTACGGCGGTCGGAAGATCTCGTGCTGTGCGGAAAGAATAGGGGAGATGGGCACGTGCAGGGGAGATGGGCACGTGCCCGTATAAGGCGATGTTAACGCTATTGGCTACGGGGCGCGCTTCCGCACACAGGCGCCCTATATAAGTTCGGATGTACCTGCAATAAACGCCCTTTGCTGCATTCACCATATTGGTGTCTGTGCTCATTTGGCCTGGGTTCCCGGGTGGTGGCGGCCGTGCTCGCTCGACGCGTCGAGGCAATTGAAGCCGAAAGGCAGCAAGTGGTGACCCCGACGTGATTCGGCGGGCGGCTCCTGAAAGACGGGGCGGCCGGGGAAGCGGCGAGGACTCCATGGAGGCGACTGTGAAGGTCGTGTTAGTGTGTGCTCGGGAATGGGATGTTTCTGTGAAACCTAGCGCAGTTAAGTGCTGCATCGAGCGGCTCCTGAAAGAGGGGGCGATTCACAATGCCGGGGATGTTGTGTTTCCCCAGCATTGGGCAGACTGTACTACTGCACTAGCGGAGTACAGTATGAGTAGTAAATCGGCAAAAGAATTGAAGACTTGGGGAACTATCAGGCAACTTTTACAAAGAACTCGGGAAGAGAGCGAGTCCTGGGAAACAGCGCGGGCGGCAGTGGGCGTGACCGATACTGCGGGGGCTCCGAGACACGTGGTCAAGGAAAGGGAAGAGGCCGGTGGAAGGGATTCCGGGGCCGGAGAGCCGAGAATGAGGGGGGCGGAAGAAGCGCCACAAGTCTATCCGGCAGCCAGGGATGGGGAGGGGAGGCCCCCTGCGTACCCTTGGGAGGAACTGCAGGTCGCGGAGCGGCGGTTAGACCAGTCCCCTGCTGAGCACGATCCGGGAGGTGGCGGCCACGTAAATCAAGGGGAACGTCTAGTCCCGACAGCCCCACCGATGCCGATAGTAGTGGACGACCCCAGAGATTGGGTTCCAGGGATGCTCCTGCGACCTCATACCCTCCAGAAGAGGATGAACCGCCTCGGAGGGCCCCCCAGAGGGTTCATGGCGCCGCTGGGAGACGGCCAGCGCCTTCGCCGATGCTGAAAGAGGAGGCGGGGGAGGGGTCAGACGACTCCTCCTCCGGGGGGGGGGACTCCGTGGGGGAGCTGACGGCCAAGTTTCAGCGTTTGGGGTGGAGGCCGGAGGAGGGGGCGGTCCCCAGGATGGGGAAAAGAGGAAGGGAGGAAAAGATAGCTCAGAACAAGGAAGGACCTGGGGGCGCGATGGCAGAACTCTTCCAACTCCTCTCTAGGATCGAGAGGGAGGTAGGCATACAGCGGAAAGGTTTGCAAGAGTTGCAACGTAAGAGTTCGACTACACCAGGTGAGCTGCCGCTCACGAATTGGAAGCTTGTGGCTACCGAATGCGCGCTGGGCGGGCTTAAATTCCAAATGCCACAGGTCCTGCCGGTGCGGGTGGCCCCAGGGGGTGGCATGGAATGGGTGCCCCTAGAGACCAGGGTCATCCAGCAGCTGGCAAAGAGCATAGAAGAGCATGGGATAAAACATGCCATTACACAGGCACTGCTGGATACGGTTCACGCGAGTGCGCTAACGCCATGGGACCTACGCGCCTTGTCGCGTATGATCCTCCCTCCGACAATGGCAGTGTTGTGGAAAGACGCGTGGACCACAAGGCTGCAACAGATGATGGCTGAGGCACTTAATGACCCTCAGCATCCGTTGCGGAATTCGACACTAGAAAGGCTAAGGGGGGTCGACCCCAATCAGGCGACCCCCCAATTGCAGGCGATGCACCTGCGGCCAAGAGAAATACACGCCTCTGCAGAAAGTTCTAGGAGGGCTTATGATGATGTAGGGAAGCTGCAGCAGGCACCTGAACCTTGGACAAAGATCAAGCAAGGCCTTACCGAACCGTTCGAAAAGTTTTGTGACTGACTGACTGCGGCACTCGAGTCCGCACCCATGCCACATGATGCGAAGCCTGCAATTATGCTGGAATGCATCAAACAACAGGGCAATGAGCAAACCAGAGAGGCCATGCGTGTCCTACCCAAGGGCGCGTCCCTGGGACAAGTAATCAGGCACGTGCTCGAACAGCAACAGGCACTCCCTAAAGCGGTAGTGAAACAAGTAGTACAGGCGGCAATGGCTGCCCGCATAGGGGTAGCGGAGGATGCAGTGTGCTTCAGATGTGGTCGGACAGGCCATATCAGGGCGCAGTGTCCAATGGAACGCTCGCCGGCAGGCTCTCCTCCCGGACCGTGTTGGGCCTGTGGGGATCAAGGGCATCGGGCCCGAGACTGCCGGAGGTCGCAGGGAAACTCTGGGCTGGGAGGGGCGAGGGGGGGCTGCCCTTCTCCGCGAGTGCGCGCCCCGCCCCCCCCCCCCAAGAAGGGTGGAAGCAGAGCCCCAGGGCGTATCCGACGGGGCACCCTGGGGAGGGAGGACAAGGACAACAAGAGGAGAACAAAGCCAGGTGGCCCTGGTCCTAGGCTGCCAGCAGAGACCCCGTGTTAAGGTGCGCCTTCACGGCCCCCCGCTGGTGACCCCAAGGATATTAGAGCTCACAATGTTAATTGATACAGGGGCAGATGTAACGTGCATACCAGAAAGCAACTGGCTGACCACCTGGCCGGCATCCCCAGCGGGCTTGCTAGATGGGGTGGGGGGAACAACGGACGCGCGATGCAGTGCTGTGCCTCTGGCGTGTGAATTAGAGGACCCGGGAAGGCCCCCCATGCAAGCGATTGTCCGCCCATTCATAGTGACAATACAGGAATCCCTAATCGGGCGTGATGTATTGGCTCAACTCGGCATTCGCCTGACAAATTTAGCGTAGGGGCCACTGCTTACCTGCTGAGCCCTAACAAGGCCATTCCCTTGAAATGGAAAACAGAGGAGCCGGTGTGGGTAGAGCAGTGGCCCTTAACTCAAGAGAAGCTGGTGGCCGCACGGACCATTATACAACGCGAATTGGATCAAGGACATTTAGAGCCGAGCCTGAGCCCGTGGAATACGCCTATCTTTGTCATTCTAAAGAAGGATAAAAGTAAGTTTAGATTGCTACACGACTTAAGAGAGGTAAATAAGAGAATGAAGGACATGGGGGCTCTTCAGCCGGGGCTTCCACTACCCGCGGCGATCCCTCGAGGATGGCCGGTCGTGGTAATGGACATCAAAGACTGTTTCTTCTCGATCCCACTGGCCCCTCAGGACTGTGAGAAATTTGCCTTTACAGTCCCAGCTGCGAACCTGAGAGAGCCAGCGCAGAGATATCAGTGGAAGGTGCTCCCTCAGGGGATGAAAAACTCCCCAACTATTTGCCAGAGGTTAGTGGCCCAAGCATTGCAACCCATTCGTGACCGCCACCCCGGGGCGGTGATCATCCATTACATGGACGATTTGCTGCTGGCTACAGCCACGCAGCAGGCTACTGACAAACTGGAAAAGGAGGTGGTTGATTATCTACAGCAGGAAGGGCTGTATATTCAGGAGGCAAAGACGCAGAGAGGTGGTTCGGTGTCTTACTTAGGGACACAAATCCTTCCTGAAACCGTCCGTCCACAGCCGATCAAACTTGACCTGGAGGTGAGAACCTTGCATGATGTTCAGAAGTTGGTAGGGGCGATTCAATGGTTGCGCGCCTTGGTTGGCATACCTACCGACCTCATGACACTGTTGTTCGAACTGCTGAAGGGCCAGCACCCATGGGAGAAGCGGGAACTGACGCCCGCAGCTATCGAGGCCCTAAAAAAGATCGAAAGCCTAGCCTCTGAAAGCCACCTTTGCAGGTGGGATCCGGCGCGCCCTGTTGAGCTATACCTAAATGTAACAAGAAGGGGAGCCGTGGGGCTGTTAGGACAAGGGAACCCCGAGAGACCACATGCCCTATGGTGGATCTTGTCCAAACAACTGACAACAGCCTACATGTCCTATTTAACGGCGATGGCTAAGCTAATCATTAAAGGCAGGGCCGCATGCATCAGACATTTTGGCGTTGAACCGACTGCGGTGTGGGTGCCAATTAAAAAGGAATTATGGGATGAAGCGATGCAAGAGCAGAGCAGTCTGCTCGTGGCCATAGAAGGGTACCCTGGGGAGGTGAAATACGGCCCCGCCTTGGAACTATACCGGCACCTGCCACTCGTTGCACTACGGTGCACCCCACGAGTGTTGAGCGAGCCGAGGGAGGGCCTTACGGTCTTCACCGATGCCTCCTCCACGACTGACTCAGCTGTTGTAGTATGGCGTGATATTACCTGGGAAAGGGTCAGGATTACCGTACCGGGCAGTAGTGTACAATATCTGGAAGCTACTGCGGTCGCTCATGCTTTGAGAATCTGGCCGGGACAGCATGTGAACATAGTTACTGACTCAATGTTTGTTTATAAGCTACTGCTTAACATGGCCACCCCCGGATGGGCAGGAACCCCAATAGCAATCATGCTGGAGGAAGTGTTAGTATAGAACGGCCACGGCCTCCATTGTGCATGTAAGAAGCCATGACTCCCTAGCGGGATACTACCAAGAAGGTAATCAGAAAGCTGATGAGGCTGCAAAAGGGGTTTGGACTGCTGCACGTGCCCGAGAGGTGCACGAGTACCTACATATAGGAGCCAAAGCGTTAGCAAAGCATTGCGGGATCCCACTAGCGGCGGCTAGAGACGTGGTGGCAGCTTGCCCGTACTGCCAGCGGTCAAGCCTTTGGGGAGCAGGAGTCAACCCACAAGGGCTGCAGGCGAATCAAATATGGCAGTCTGACTTTACCCTCTGCCCTCTCTTGAAGCCGCAACTATGACTGGCCGTCACGGTGGATACGCACAGTGGGATAATCATGGCTATGCAGCACCGCAAGGTGACTGCACGTGCCACACAGCAACACTGGACTACTGTCATTGCCTGGGTAGGTGTTCCACACACCATCAAGACAGACAACGGCTCTTGCTTCACAGCTCAGTCCACACAGGACTGGGCCGAGAAGTGGGGGATCCGTCTGGTACATGGAATCCCATACAACAGTCAGGGGCAGGCTATAGTTGAGAGAGCGAACCAAACACTCAAAGAGAAGATTAGGGTTCTTGGGGAGGGGGAAGGACATCCCCAAGGAATCCCCGTGGTGAAGCAACCAGATAAACATTGGGCGGTCGCGGCTGTGGAGGACGGACCTCCAGTTCTGGTCAGATTCCCGGAACAGGGGGTTTGGGAACCCGGCTGGGACCTGGTAACCCAGGGAAGGGGTTATGCAGCTGTGACTAATAGCGGCTGCAAGTCTTCTCTTACAGGACCGAATTGTGGGACGTCCTCGCAACCCGTACGCCCGTCTGGAGGAGACGAGGAAGCCGGAGGAGCGAAACCCTCGTAGACGCGATGAGAAAAGGCCACCGCACTTGTGTGTTATCCTATTGTTGCAGGTTTTGTGGCAGCTCGTTCAAAGTAGTGATGTTTAGGTTAACATAGGATGTTTGGGTTAACATGGGACATTTACGTTGACATAGGATGTCTAGGGGAGGGGGAGATGTAGGGTACGGCGGTCGGAAGATCTCGTGCTGTGCGGAAAGAATAGGGGAGATGGGCACGTGCAGGGGAGATGGGCACGTGCCCGTATAAGGCGATGTTAACGCTATTGGCTACGGGGCGCGCTTCCGCACACAGGCGCCCTATATAAGTTCGGATGTACCTGCAATAAACGCCCTTTGCTGCATCCACCATATTGGTGTCTGTGCTCATTTGGCCCGGGTTCCCGGGTGGTGGCGGCCGTGCTCGCTCGACGCGCCGAGGCAATTGAAGCCGAAAGGCAGCACAGCAGCTATATAAAGTTGTGGCTAGTGGCTTTGACCCTTGGCTTTTGTCTGCCTTCAAATGCCTAAAGGTAGGAATCAAAGAGAAAACCTGGGGTTGTATTTAAATAACTAGGTTAGGTTTAAGGATGAGAGGAATAGAACCATCATTCAGTTCGTGGTCTTAAATCACATCTTCTTTTTGATCTTGGAAAGCCATCTCTGAGCCTTAATTTTCAAACTGGCATTAACAGAGCTAGCTATTTCCTGAGAAAGCAAAATTTTATCAGAAAATGCTAGCTCATTGAACCTACGTTGCTCAATTCAAACTATCTCAGATTAAATTGAACTTTGCCTTAATCCATGTAGCATTTTTATCATACTGTTGCTTAGACATCCGGAAAATTGCTACATCACCAGCTTGGTAGGTCCCCAGTCCTGAGAGATGCTTGGTGGACTTCCCTAAAATGACAGGTCTAGTGCCCTATGAGAGTGTCCAGAGCTAAACCAGAACTTCAGATCCTGAAATCATTTGGTCCTCTTGTTGAGCTGGTTGGTAGCCCCACATGTGTTGAAGTCCATGTCCAATTTTAGCCCTAGTGAAACTGATAAGAATACTAAATTTTACTGAGCAGCTGCAAGCTCTGCAGAGCTACTTTGTCACTACTTTGTTTCATTGTTCAAATTAAAAAAAAAAATTTAGTGTGATTTGGACCAAGTGATACTTCAAAAGGAAAGGGCTTTTCTTGGTAATTGAAAACCCAGATTTCCAGCAGGTCTGCTTAGTACCAGGTGGTCTCTACATACATCTGTAATAATAACAGTCAGTTCATGTCGCCTAAGTTGCCTTCTTGGCAAGGGGCATACTTCTCTCCATTTACTTTAGAATAAACTGCTACATGTTATCTGCAATGTTTGATTACAGTCTGACTGATTAAATTTGTCCCACAAAGTATTTGATCTACAGTTTATTGTGCATTTAGGAGAATGTAGTCAATGGCAAAGTGCAGTGAGAATGAGTCAGAAGGTTGAGTGTGAATGGCCTGCAGACAGGGCACACGTTTGGGCACTAGGAGCAGAGCTTTAAAGCTCCTAAGCACGGGTTTGCTCAGGGCCAGTTGTCAGGGCCAGCTAAAGATAGAGCCACGAAGAACCCTCTCATGCAAACACTCAGCTGAAGAGCGCTCCTAAAATACGGCACTATTCAACTGTTGGCACCTGCTTTGGGGTAGCTGGTCCAGTAACTCAAGCGTTACTCAATTTTATAACTTGAAACGCTCGAACTCTGCTCCAGGTGTTCTCTGAGATTTGAAAGTAAAGGTAAAACACAGATTGCGTACCTACATCCAAATTTAGGCAGCATTGGAGGAGACTCTTTCACTGAATCTAGTCTTAAGTCTTCTGTATAAGAGATTGCTGTCCATGAAGTGAGAAGAATACCATGCCTCCGTGTCATCAAAATGTTGTGAAAACAAATATATTAAGCACTGAGAAATGCAAAGATACTTTCATAAAGTATTTGCAGAACAGAGGATCTCAATACCCTAAATATCCTGCCTGATATAACAGTGCTACTGTTGGTGTTTCTCCAGTAACCACTGGAAACAAATGACCTATTGCCTACCTGTTTAGCTACACTCTGCTTGTTTATATTGCACCATTGTGAATTTAGACCTGAACACTGCATCCATTTACCCATTATTAGCTCTGCTAATGCAGGTAGCTCAGCTGAGCCTAAGCCCGTAAGTGCTTGTGGACTCCAGCCATTGAGAGTCCCCAAGTCGCTGCGTTATTTGTAAATAAATAAATATCACCCATCACATATGTTCCGGATGGGCTCGGGATTCGGCAATAATCACGCCAGAACGAGGTGACTACATCGAGCATTTATTCAGGTGAAAGCACATAAAAGAAGCAAAGTATGGATAACTACTCACAAGGTGATACCTACCGATCTGGACCCGAACATCCTCTCGAGCTGGCAGATCAGAGAATTGCTGACTGGCTCCCGCGGAGACTGCGTAGGCGTCAGAGTTTGGAGTTTCTCCTTCCCCTGCTCTCTCTTCACTGTCCACTTTATGCCCGGTGCATCCTGGCACATAGGGTCAGTCCGAACCAGGAGGCAGGCCGGGGGGGCGGACAAACTCTGCCTCTAGTTGCGCAACTCTCCTCCCCGGGTGCGCAGGCGCGCATACCAGTCTGGGGTCCCAGTCCTCAATTCGAGGGTCCTGCCTTCCTCCTTTTCTTCCTCATTTCCGGGTGTTTGGCCTCCAAAGCTAGTTTGGAGGACATCTGCGGTTAAGTTGGCGACAAGCCGAGTCGAGCGGCCGGCTTCAACAGGTTTCCAGCGGGGCTGCCTGTGAACCGGGCTGAGCAGCTGCATCCGTGCTCCTTATCGCTCAGCCTAGGCAGGCAAACATCTTCTTTCTCAAGGTCTAGCCTCTTCTTCTTACAGGAGATTTTTATGACTCTACAGATCACAGAAATTTCCATCTCCAATACATGCCACCCCATGATCTGTAGAGATCATAAACAATCATAAAGATTCCCACCTCCTATACATACCACCCCACGATCTCTAGAGGTCAATCTATCGTAGTCAAGCATCCAAACAGATAACATTTTCATAGCAGTCTCAACCATGCCTCGTGTCAGCATCATTATGCAGGGGATACAGCATATGATAATATTACAAATAGAAATAACAGAGCTAATAACAGTTTCTGTAGCCATGGCCTACCCCACGTCCATTGTCCGAATGGAGTCCAATCACCATACACTCTCAATGGATGAATTAGATCCTGTAACGTCCGGACCTGGGCATGCATAGACGTGGCGTGGTCCCTTAGAGTCATGCAGCACGTGCCCCCTGCCTCCTCACACCTGTGGCCATGCATAAGCAGAAGCACAGCCATTGCAGCAAGGTTGCGTGCCGAGCCAAGTGTAGGTCTACCAACAATGATGGCAAAGCTGTCATTGTAGCACTGCTGGACTTTGCTAGCCAGCATCCCAGTCTGTGTAGCGTGGTCAATGCTTGTGCGGCAGCGATCCCTGGAGCCAATGCCTTCGAACAATGACATTCTTGCATCTCTTTTTTTTTTTTTTTTTTTTGAACCTGGTCTGTAAAACGGTAAATTGCCCTACTGTGCAGGGTGGCGTAAGCAGTCCAGCGGGCCTACGTGCAAGTTAGCAGAGTTAGCATAAGCAATTTTCAGGCAAGTTCTGTGTACTTAGTCACAAGTTAATTACGCTAGCTGTCACTCATGCCAGCAGCAGGCCGTTTGGCCTACACTCACCTCCTAGATGGCCCTCAGAGAGAGAGGTGGCCATCACTCACATCAAGGTCTGGCATGGCATGTGTCCCCACCGCTCAATGCCTAATGGGTTGCAGCCAACAGTGGAGCTCGAGGTTCTTCTTGGTGGCAAACACATAGGCCAACCCAGTCTTGCCCTTGACTGTGGTAGGAGGTGCTTAGACTTCAGCTGGTCATCAAGGTAGTGTCTCACTTGCCTCATGCAGTAGCAAGCCGCTTTTATGGCGACACACACACAGATTCTCATTAAACATGGGTAACATACACAAAATCACAGCCTCTAATAACAACTACATTGTGAGGACACGTATTAGAGTCATTGAACGCAGTCTGATTATAACTTTTATTACTTAGCATGTATTTACAAGTTGTTCTAGAACACACACATCCTTTCCCTCCATAAGCTAATATGGTTTTATTATTACTCTGTGAATTGATCCCAAAATGGCATCCGCCCTCTTTGGTATCAAAGGAAACATTGCTCGCCTTAAGGGCATCATCTTCGGAGGTGGGGGTGGGGGCGAGTAGAGCACAGATAAACCTTCTCGATGGTGACATTTGCCAGGGTCAGTACGTAGGTGATGACTGCGCGGAGACCCTGGTCATGGGTGAAGTTCACAGGTCTCCATCACGCTCAAAGCTGTCGCTCTTTCTCTGTGGTCGCATCCCACACAATTTTTTCAGATCTCGGTGGAGATGAATCCGTTGTCTCCATCTCTCAATATACCTGCAACAACACTCTGCACCCACGTCTGGGCCTGGGTACAACTAAGAACAAGGGACACAATATTTTGTTCAATTCCCAGTGCTTGCAGCATACATAAAGATCTCTACACGGGGTCGCTGGCCCTTCCATGCCCCTCATACTGGAGCTTGGCTGTCGCTTCATTCTTGTATTCTATACTGAAGTTATGTCCCTAGTCTCTCTGCAAGGATACAAGTCAGAGTACAGCTCTCAATCCTCCTCCTCCCCCGGAACATCTGGTCCACTCTCAGGGCAAGGCGGGAGGGGGGAAGCGGGGGTGGGTGGGTTTGCCTTAATTTTCAAGAAGTCCTCCCCCGGGATCCCATTCAAATATTCCTCTATGGTTTAATACCAACCCTTCCCTAGCAGAGAAGAGACTAGAGTTCGCTCCAGATTCATATGCTACAGTCGAGGTGGCTACCGCACGATTCACACGGGGGATCCCTCTCATCAGGGTAAGGGGCGTCCACTCTTTGGTCAACCCTCTATTGTTGAGCACTCTGATGGATTGGCTCACCTGGACCTTCCCTGGTCGCAGCACCTCAGCAGCTTCAAGAATCCGCTATATGACTTGATGGCAGTCAGTCACAAGTTTTCCCTTGACAGGCTGGTCACCCAAACCCCAAACAGGGATTACTTCCCCCTTGCACTTTTCTGGGTTCCCGTGCACTACTGTGACCTCCGCTCCTGTGTCCACCAAGGCACGAACCATTTGTCTATTTTGTTCCGAACAATAAATGTCACGTGTAACGAACCAACGATCATCTCGGTGAGTGATGTTACATTGGAACCCTTCAGACACTGGAGTTTGGCCACCCCCCTATTCTTGTTCCATATATTCTGGCTCCTCCTGAGGGGGAGAAACTGTCTCCAACTGTCTCCTTCGGTCTGATCTAGAAGGGAAGGGCTCTGGAGCGGACACTCGTGCCGGAGCTCCTTGTCTAGAGGCGAACAACAGAGCGAGAGGCAGCCCCAGCGCCGACCCTGGTGCGGGCAGTGCTGAGCTCCGGGGCCAGAAGCGGCTCTGACTCAGCGGGGGTGGAGCCAGCAGGGCAGGCGGGAATTTAAAAGCTGCCCCCAGGGAGCGTCGGTGGTGACCTCGGTGTGGTGTGGCAGTTAGTGCAGGCAGGGGTCAGGGAGTCTCCTCCCAGGTGTGGAAAAGAATCCCCTCCACAGACTCTTCCAGCAGTGGGAGATCAGGTGAAGCCATGGTCGCCACTCGGCAGAGATCTTCCACCAGGAAGACTGTGGCGACACAGACTGAACCACTACAGAAACATGTGGTGGTCCAGGTTTCTGGCTGTGGGGAATGCCTGAGCCTCTCCATGATACCAGGGAGTAGCAAAAACACAGCCTGCCTTAGGTGTGAGCAGGTGGATGACCTGCTCAGCCTGGTGGTGGAGCTAAAGGAGGAGGTAGAAAGGCTGAGGGCCATCAGGGAATATGAAAGAGAAATAGACTGGTGGAGCTGCATTCTGCAGTCTTCCCAGGAAAGCTGTTGCAGCTTGGAGCGGGTCAGGAATGCCAGACAGCAACTTCATAGAAGCTGGAACTGACTTCGTTCATTAGCTTTTCATGCAGTACATTTATATGATTCTTAACAATTAGTGATGTAATTACACAGGCTCCTAATTGGTAGACAATGATCTAACTCAGACCCTTACAGCCCCCCTTACTTGTTTAGCTCATCCTTTTAGTTCAACAGCTCTTTTATTCCCTCTGACCTTGGTCTACTTTCTTATCTCCTAGTTAGCACTCCCTTTGTTCTTTCACTGAAACCTGAAGGCTGGAATTGAGCAGGCCTGCTGGGCAGCCATGTACGCGGCTCTCTAGCCATCCCTCTACAATTCCCCCTTTTTCTTTTGTACCAGCAAGGCCTGCTTAGTAGTACAGGACACTTCTTCCTCTCATGATGTTCTTCTGCAGGCTCACACTTCCCACCGCTAGGGTACCAGCTGTTTGCCTGCTACATCTGATGTATGTGAGGTTGCTTCCAGCTAAGGCCTCTCCCATTTTCTCTGTCACCCATCCGATTTCAGAAACCAAGCATAGATAATTACTCTTGAGGTAACACTCGTCGGCAGGATACTGAGACTGAGTATTCTCTTGAGTTAGCAGATTAGAGGGTTGCTGACAGACTCCCAACTCGGCAGGCGTCCCCGCAGAGACAACGTGGGTCTCAGTGTTAGGAGTCTCACCGCCCCCCCCCTTTACGCTCTGCTTTATCTGTTTAAGCCCGGTGCATCCTGTCACGTAGGGCCAGTACGTGCCAGCAGGCAGACCGGGGCGGGTGGACAAACTCCACCTTCAGTCACATAACCTTCCCTTCTGGTCGTGCAGGTGCGCATACCAGTAAGTGGTCGCAACCGTCAGTCTGAGGGTCTTGCCTTTCTCATCTCCTCCCTCTCGGGTGTTTGACCTTCAAACTAATTTAGAGGATGTTTGCAGTTAAGTTGGCTACAAGCCCGGTTGAGCAGCCGCCTTCAGCTGCTTTTGGAGTAGGTCGGCTCTGAGCCTGACTGGGCAGCCGCCTCCGCACTCCTTATCTCTCAACCCGGGCAGGCAAACATCTTCTTTCTCAAGGTCTTAGGTTCTGTTTTGTACAACAGTTTTATGATTCTACGGATCGTACAAGTTTCCAGCCTTCAACCATACCTCATGTCAGCATCAATATACATAGGATGAAACACATGATAAAGAGGAACATAGCAAATAGAAATACTAGCCCTACTAGCGGTTGCTATCCTCGTCTAAAGCATTACAATTCTTCAACCTCCACTTTAAAAGAGAAATCAAATCCCCCCTTTTCTTTAGATTAGGTGACCCCGGGAAGCAAGCCAGCCTTGAGGCGTCAGATTCGGATTGCGTGAAAAAGCAGTTAATAATCGTGACATTAAAGCGCGCAAACAGGTACAAGCAATCATTAAGCCAATTAGAAACAACAGTCCCCATAGTAACAACATTAACAACGATTTCATCAACGATTTTATCCATCCCCCAATTCCTAACCAGTCCGTTAGTCCATCTAGACCGAAGAATCCCACATCCTTTGTTACTTTCTCTGTATGCTTGGTCAGGTCGTGGAGCTGTTGATGTATCGCCGCTGAATGATCCTTCAAGTCCATACAGCACATGCCGTCAAAGTCCTGACACCCATGTCCGTGAGCAAGAAGCAGGAAATCAATAGCGGCACGGTTTTGTAATACAGCGTGTTGTACCTGGGTTAAATCATCTGACAATTCGCTAAGCACCATACTGGTTGCGTTTGCCTGCTTGACTGCCCAGCATGCAAGATGTTCAATATTCCTGTGGGCTCGGGCGGCTGACACCCCAGGACCGAAGAAAGACGCCACTATCACCTCCCAATCATTCCATAAATCAACATCATCAATGCAATCACTGCTTATAGCAACCTTTGTACTTCTTCGTCGCCTAACTGCTATTTTCCGGCTCCCAGGAGGCCCGTGGGGCCATATCATACTAAGGCAACCGATTGTGCAAGGTTCTCCCATGGGCTGGGCTGGAATGCCAGCCCAGGCTCGATTTCCACATATAAGGAAATATCCGGGAGGAAGTTTACGAGGCAGAGCATTACCTTTAACCTCAGGGACTGACCCGGCGCACCAGTTTTCCCAACTTAACCTGTTTCCAATCGGGTTTACAGGGGTGGTGTTATTGGATAAGCGGAGTGGATAAGGCAGTGGTACTGCCGTGGCGCTAGTATTTAAAAAAATGCAAGCAGTAGCATTAAGAGAATCTAGTAGCTCAAACTCCTGTGGGGGGTTATCCATATCCAGCTCACCGTTAACCCACTGGTCGAACTGCGACATCACGACAGACATGTTCTTATAGTCACACCAGCTGCTACTTGCGTTCTTACAACTATCATCATAGTGAGCCGCAAAAACCACCGCTTCGCTATCGTTAAGTGGGACCCCTACCAAACAGGTCACAAAGGGTGTGCTGGGTGTCGCTAAGCTAGCACAAAATTGTGTAGTATTTAGCTCTCTGGCCAATGTTACCCAGATATTTTGCCGAGGGTCGAACAGCCGTGGGTGGAGTACCGAAGCCTCCCACTCACAGACATTAAGGCCCACGAGAATCAGCACCAGAAATGTCTTTATCTTGCGTGGGTGGCGTTGGCCCCTCTGCTACCTTCGTCCACCTGCTGGGCACCCACAGGGGACCAAAAGGCTCGTTTACACCCTGTTTAACATTTACAAAAGACGGCCCCTTCTTTTCCTCTGGTAAGGACATAAACGCTGATAAGGCGGTCTGTGTCACGAGCCTCAAAAGAATAGGAGGATACTGCATCTGCACCCCCACATCCGCGAAGTTTCCCTGTCCGATGACCGTTTCGGGCCGTAAATTAAACAACGGATCATCCTGCCCCCGCGGCACAGCGCATTCCCGTGCCGCGTGAGCTGCCCACTGTCTTTCCCATAACAGTAACTGACCTGGTGTCAAGATTAATTTTGCGATTTGTTGACAGTCACTAGGAAGAAGCATATCGCTGTTAAAAATGTAGGATAGCATTTGTCTGGAGGGCTCGCCTTTGATCCCCCAACGCACGACCGTATCCCTCAATTGACTCAGAATTTTCCAGTCAAACGGATCCCATTTACCCGCTGCCCCCCCTTGACCATCCGGCTCAAAGGTTACCGGGCACGCTACCCTCATAGCCGGCTCCCATTGACCCTCCAGAATTGCATCCCTGATAACCCCAGACCAACGCGAAGAGGAAACCCGCGGACCCGAAAGCCCCCCAGAAGCCCCCGACCACCCCCCATCTGTGGCTCGCCCATCTGCCTGGGCTTGAACCAGCGCTCTAGAGGCTTCTCGGAACAGCTTATCAGAGGGTCGGTCCCGGCTTCGCTCTGGTGGTTGCTCCTGTGGTCTATTTCCAGCTGCCCCTGCCGGGAGTGATGGCGCCGATGGCTGCTGTGGCGATTCGGGAGTCGCGGTCGATTCGGCTGGCGCAGGTTCCGGTGGTGGAGGTGATGACTCCAAGGGACGCTGAAGTTGCGACGACCCACCTCCGAGAACGCTATCGATCAACTCCTTGGCGGTGCTCTTTGGGACTGCAGTGGCGCCTCGTCCAAGGGGGCCCTTCTGCACTGCTGATCCCTCAGGAGTTGATTCCTCCCCTTGCAGCATCTGCGTCGCGGCTGCTACCATTTTCTTTTCAGCCTGCATACACTTGAGCTGATTCGCCACCTCGCGCCAAGTTTGACCCAGTTCTTTGGCAGCTTTGTTGCCCTCCAGAGTGGCTTCCCATAATGAGTTCCCTATCTCACGCCACTCTGTTATACTAAAAACAAATTGTGGCTCCTTTAAATGTCCTTTCTCCCTTGCCCACTTAATCAACTCATACAGCTTCTTCGTGCTCACTGCTGCTTCCCTTTTTGCTAATAATTCCAGTAGCAGTTGTTCAGCAGCTTCTCGCTCCATGTACACGTGCACTGGGAATTCTGCTTCTAACCGTTACCCCACGCTGTCTTCCCGTGTGCGCAATCACGGCCGGCTTACCCGCTCCGGTCCCCTTCTTGGTCGGATCACTCGGCTGCACCCGTACGTCGTCCTCCGGAATCCCGCACCGTTGTGCCAGGTCCCTGTACCAGTCCCTGTTCGGAATCTGGTCCCTGTTCGGGCGCCACTTGTTGCAGCTTGGAGCGGGTCAGGAATGCCAGACAGCAACTTCATAGAAGCTGGAACTGACTTCGTTCATTAGCTTTTCATGCAGTACATTTATATGATTCTTAACAATTAGTGATGTAATTACACAGGCTCCTAATTGGTAGACAATGATCTAACTCAGACCCTTACAGCCCCCCTTACTTGTTTAGCTCATCCTTTTAGTTCAACAGCTCTTTTATTCCCTCTGACCTTGGTCTACTTTCTTATCTCCTAGTTAGCACTCCCTTTGTTCTTTCACTGAAACCTGAAGGCTGGAATTGAGCAGGCCTGCTGGGCAGCCATGTACGCGGCTCTCTAGCCATCCCTCTACAGAAAGCCACTCTGAGAACTCCCTGATTCAGTCTGTAAATCCAGTACCCTCTTGCCATAGGGCAGAGGGGGCAGAATTAACAGTATCGAGGGACGAACAACAATGGAAACAGGTCCCTATTCAAGGTGGCAGGAGAACCCTTCTACGGCCCACCTCACCTCCATCTGTGACCACATCCAACAGGTACGAGGCCCTGGAACTTGGGGACCAGTTAGAGGAGGTCATGAACCAAGGCCCATCTAGGGAGCTGTCTACAGAGAGGCAGTCAGGTCCACGGTGTGAGGCTGCTCCCTTTAAGAAGAAAAGGAGCACCCGGAAGAAGCGGCGGGTGATCGTTGTGGGTCACTCCATGCTACAGGGCACAGAGGCAGTGATCTGTAGACCAGACCCCTCATCCAGAAAGGTCTGCTGCTTGCCAGGGGCCCGAATAAAGGATGTCACAGAAAGGCTCCCAAGGCTTGTCCAGGAGTCTGACTATTACCCACTGGTACTGTTTCATGTGGGCACTAATGATGCCATGGGGAAACAGAGGGATATCAAGCGAGACTTCAGAGCTCTAGGGATGGCCATCAAAGGTACGGAAGCCCAGGTAGCGTTCTCCTCTATCCTGTCAACGAGGGGAATGGATTCAAGGAGGAGAAGGCAGATATGGCAGATTAACAACTGGCTGCGCCACTGGGCTTGGCAACAGGGTTTTGGCTTCTATGACCATGGGACTCTGTTTTATGACCACCACCTAGTGGGGAATGATGGGATCCATCTCAGCAAGAGGGGCACACGTCTCTCTGCCAAAAGGCTGGGCAACCTGGTTAGGAGGCATTTAAACTAGATGAGAAGGGGGAAGCGGAGTGTCACACAGACACGGCGAACAGTACCACGCAGCCTAGGTCAGATGGCGTCCAGCGGGAGTATGCTAGTGGGGAAGTGAGGAAAGGAAATGATCACAGAGGGTCCTCTTTCATCCCTCCTGGGAAGCCTGCAGGCTCGGTTACTTTCCTGAAATGCCTGTACACCAACTCACATAGCATGGGGAATAAGCAGGACGAACTGGAGATCTGTGTGTGGTCCCAGCGTCATGATCTCATTGGAATCACAGAGACGTGGTGGGATAGCTCGCACGACTGGAGCGCTGCCATGGAAGGCTATGTGCTCTTTAGGAAGGATAGGCTGGGAAGGCGAGGTGGTGGAGTTGCTCTTTATGTGAGAGAGCAACTGGAATCCATGGAACTCAACCTGGGGGTGGATGATGAGGGAGTTGAGAGCTTGTGGGTAAGGGTTAAAGGGCAGGCTAATGTGAGAGACACTGTGGTGGGTGTCTGCTACAGGCCACCTGACCAGGACGAGGAGGTTGATGAGGCCTTCTACAGTCAGCTGGATATTGCCTCACAAGTCACAGGCCCTGGTTCTCATGGGGGACTTCAACTTCCCTGACATCAACTGGAAGGACAACACAGCCAGGCACAAACAGTGCTGGAGGTTCCTGCAGAGTGTCGACGATAACTTTTTGACGCAGGTTGTGGAGGAGCCAACGAGGAGAGGTGGGCTACTGGACCTCGTGCTATCAAATAGGGAGGGACTTGTAGGAGATGTGAAGGTGGGGGGTAGCGTCGGCTGCAGTGACCATGAGTTGGTGGAGTTCACGATCCAATGAGGAGGTGGCAGGGCTGTAAGTAGCCTTGCAACCATGGACTTCAGGAGGGCCAACTTTAGCCTCTTCAGAGACCTCCTCGAAAGAATCCCATGGGCTAGAGCTCTAAAAGGAAGGGGGGCCCAAGAGAGCTGGTTAGTTTTCAAGCGGCACTTCCTCCACGCCCAGCAACAGTGCATCCCTGTGTGCAAGAAGTCAGGCAGAGGGGGCAGGAGACCTGCGTGGATGAGCAAGGAGCTTGTGGCAATGCTCAAGCAGAAGGCGGCGGTATATAGAATGTGGAAAAAAGGACAGGCCCCCTGGCAGAAATACAGGAACGTAGTCAGGGAATGCAGAGATGCGACAAGGAAAGCTAAGGCGCGGTTGGAACGCAATCTGGCAAGGGACGTTAAAAATAACAACAAAAACTTCTTCAAATATATTAACAGCAAAAGGAAGATCAGGGAAAATGTGGGTCCACTGGCGGACGAGATGGGCACCCTGCTTACGAAAAACACAGAAAAAGCAGAGATGCTGAATGCCTTCTTTGCTTCGGTGTTTACCAAGGGCAGCCCTTTAGAGCCCCAGGCCCTAGGGACAAGAGAAGAAGCCTGGAGAGAGGAAGACTCGCCCTGGGTAGAGGAAGATTGGGTCAGAGAGCACCTAAGGAAACTCGATACCCACAAATCCATGGGCCCTGATGGGATGCACCCCAGAGTGCTGCAGGAGCTGGCAGATGTCATAGCTAAGCCACTCTCCATCATCTTTGAAAGATCCTGGAGAACAGGGGAGGTGCCAGAGGACTGTAAGAAGGCCAATGTCATGCCAGTCTTCAAAAAAGGCAAGGAGGAGGACCCAGGCAACTACAGGCCAGTGAGCCTCACCTCCGTCCCCGGAAAAGTGATGGAATGGCTCATACTGGCCGTTGTCTCCAGGCACATGGATGACAAGAAGGTGCTCAAGAGTAGTCAGCATGGATTCACCAAGGGGAAATCATGCTTGACTGACCTGATAGCCTTCTATGATGGAATGACCGGCTGGATAGATGAGGGGAGAGCATTGGATGTCGTCTATCTCGACTTCACCAAGGCTTTTGACACCGTTCCTCACAAACATCCTCCTGGGCAAGCTCCAGAAGTGTGGGATAGATGAGTGCACAGTGAGGTGGATTAGGAATCGGCTGGATGGCAGAGCTCAGAGGGTGGTGATCAGCGGTGCCGACTCTAGTTGGAGGCCTGTAGCTAGCGGGGTCCCCCAGGGGCCAGTCCTCGGTCCAGTCCTGTTCAATTTATTCATCAATGACCTGGATGAAGGCACAGAGTGCTCCCTCAGCAAGTTTGCTGATGATACGAAACTGGGAGGAGTAGCTGATACCCCAGAGGGCTGTGCTGCCATCCAGAGGGACCTGGACAGACTGGACAACTGAGCGGTGAAAAACCTCATGCAATTCAACAAGGCCGAGTGCAAGGTTCTGCACCTGGGGAGGAATAACCCCAGACACCAGTACAGGCTGGGGACCGACCTTCTGGAGAGCAGCTCTGCGGAGAAAGACCTGGGTGTCATGGTGGACGACAAGTTGACCATGAGGTAGCAGTGTGCCCTCGTGGCCAAGGAGGCCAATGGGATCCTGGGGTGCATTAAGAAGAGTATCTCCAGCAGGTCGAGGGAGGTGATCCTGCCCCTCTACTCAGCCCTGGTGAGGCCGCATCTGGAGTATTGTGTCCGGTTCTGGGCTCCACAGTACAAGTACAAGCATCACAATACAAGTACAGTCCAGCTCAGGGCCACAAGGATGATCAGGGGCCTGGAACATCTGCCCTATGAGGAGAGACTGAGGGAGCTGGGCCTGTTCAGCCTGAAGGAGAGAAGGCTGAGAGGGCATCTGATCAGTGTCTATAAGTACCTCAAGGGAGGCAGTGAGGAGGATGGTGCTGGCCTCTTTTCAGTGGTGGCCACCAACAGAACTACAGGTAATGGCCACAACCTGAAGCACCAAAAGTTCCACAGGAACTTAAGGAAAAGTTTTTTAACAGTGAGGGTGACAGAGCGCTGGAACAGGCTGCCCAGAGAGGTTATGGAGTCTCCTTCTCTGGAGATCTTCAAAACCCGCTTGGATGCAGTCCTGTGCCACGTGCTCTAGGTGACCTTGTGTGTGCAGGGGGGTTGGACTAGATGACCTCTAGAGGTCCCTTCCAACTTTAAGCATTCTATGATTCTATGATTCTATGAATCTTAACAGTTTGCTCTAAATCCTCCCACGGGTACAGCACCCGTGATCCATCAACCTCAGACATTCTTCCTGAGTGTTGCTTGGCTGTCTGGACTGCACGGACCTTATATCAGCGTGCTAGTTGGCGTAATACTTCTGCTGGTTTCCCATCAATTTCCTGTCTATCAATGCCCTTCTGTAAAAGCAGATGGAAGAGCCGAGCTCCCTCCCTGGATTCCCACCCCACGTTCCCACTCAGCCCTCTTTTCTCACCGCCGCCTTTTCCATCCACCTGTAACGCCAGTCCTGGAAGGTCCCCCATCTGTTGCAACTTTTCAGTTATGTTCTCAGTAGGGTTTCCTTGTTTTGACGTCAGAACTGGAGTTAGATAGGTGTTGGGGCCTTAGTAAGAATATATAGGAAAGTGGAGTTTGTGGGGAACTGGACCGACGCCTAGCAACCGAACACCTGGAGGAGAACCAATCAGCTGGGAGCCTGTAGCCAATGAGTGCTGCTCCTCAGCACATGCCCACCTGCACCGGTATAAAGCCCTGCTACAGACAACAGCAGGGTGGAGTTGACTTCACTTCCCAGAGAGGTGTTGTTCACTCCGGCTTGTGGAGAAGGCTTCGGCACTCGCCACAAGTTAAACCACCTTCATATTAAAGTGCTGCTCACTCTGATTTGTGGAGTGTGCCTCAACATTCGAGTGACCCTCGACAGATAGGGGCGCCACACTCCTGGGCATCCCTCCAACAACTTATTTCACATCCCGGGTAACAACGGCTGTTGTAGGTAGAGCTCTGGACTTCCGCATTCTATATCAATCTTCATGGCCTCTGCCTTAAGCATCTGGCATGCTTGTCTTGTAGTTACCCAGGAGGAGCTGGATGGGGGCCAATTTCCGTCAATAGTGTGGCGGTAAGCGAGACCCTCTTCGCAGGGCGGACTGTACATACATGTCATTCGTTAACATTCATTAACATTCGTTAACATTCGTTCTTCCATTAATCTTACCATCCAGGACTGTGGTTTCTCCTCGGGTTGTTGTTTATATTTCCCTGGCATATTCTTAATATCTTCAGGGGTAAAATCGGTTAGTTCATCCTGTCGCACCACTTGTCCTGGCCCTGGCAGCACAGCTTTCCTTTGTATTACCGGGGCAGCTCGCCTTTTTGGTTCGTCCTCCGATGGGCCCTTCTCCTCCGGTATGAAGACTTCCTCGTCTGTGGAAGAAGTGTTTGTGGAAGAATCGTTTGAAAGCAGGAACTGAGAGGAAAACTAGGGCCTAACAGAAGTTTTGGCATTACACAGGCCTGCTTGGGGTGCTACACAGTTGCCACTTCCAGGATGGTTGGTATGCACGGACTCTGCTCCTCCACGGTTCCCTGGGCAACGCAATCTGCCCTCCTCGCAGCTGCAAAGGGGAGTAACGGAGGATGGAGCGGAGTGAAGACACCGCGGCCAAACTCTGTTGCACTCCCTGTGCTGGGCTGATGATAAGCTGCACAGTAGCTGTCTAATGGGAGATATACGATAACATGTCCGGTGCTGAGCCAGCAAGGGTGGCAAATGATGAACTTTGCTTGAACTTTGCTCATTATAATGTGAAAACCACACCTCCATCCCAAAAGTTACCCACCTCCAAGGTACAACCACCCCTCACTGAGCATGCGCTCTAGATTTTCGGTTGACTGTACCTTTAAATAAAAGCGAGAAACTTTTTCACCAATCAATAACAATATTAAGTATGACTCTAGTCACTCAAGCTCCACCTGAATGTAAAGAAAAGTATAAAAGGTGAACTAAGGATGAAAAGTCTGGAGGGAAGAAACCATCGTAACTCCTGGGTCAGTCGACAGGCTGAGCCCCCTCCCCTCCCCTTGCGCTGGGACGCTGCCTGAAGAGACCAAGAAGTGAGAGGGAAGAATCCATCATAAATTCTGGATCAGTTGATGCGCCGATCCCCCTTTCCTCCCCTTGTATCGGGACGCCGCCTGAGGAGACTCGAGACCAAGAGCCCTCTCCCATCTTCTGGGGTGAGTGATGATTGCACATTTGTACATTTGTACGAAACCTGCTTTGTAAATGTTGCATTCGAATAAATCATACTGTTTGTGAACTCGACTACTTGTTTGGGGTGAGGCAATCGGACCTACAGTTGACAGACTGTTCGTGAATCTGATACTGCCAGAGTCGAGCTTATAGTTGATCACCCTATTTGGGAACTCGATTTGCTCCTAGGAAGGCGATCGGACCTACAGTCCACATTCTGTTTGTGAATCCGATACTGATTTGATAGCTCCTTTCCCCCCACCACCACCACTACCACTACGGCTTTCAAACTGCAACATTTTCACATCGTCTGATTCCCAAATATCCCCATCCCAAGTTTCCGGGTCCCAGTCAGGGTCGGTGATAATAGTCCGCACCTGGCTCCCCTTCTGCCCTGCTTTTCTCCCTCGCCTGTTCTTTACCACTCATACCACATAGTGTGCCGCCCATTTAGCACATTTCTCCTCCAGGAGCTCCCTCTGATCATTCATCTCCAGCAGAGCCTGCCTCTGCACCACCTGGGTGGCTCAGTCTGCCTGTAACTGCTCTTGGAGGAGCTGATTTTTCTCCTGTTCCTCCTTTAGCTGCCCCGCTAGAATCTTACATGCACGCAGCAGAGCACCTCCCATCCGACCAGCATGTTCCAGTCGGACCGAGTTCTTAGTATGGTCAGTCTCCCCAAACCGACCCCAATACTGTAACACCGCCATGGGGTCCTTCTGGGTCCATGGTTCTGGAGATACCTGCGTGCAGGTCTCCCATCGGTTCCACAGAGTGTTCCACAGTTCTGGCCCCCATTCAGGGCATTCCCTCAGAGGCGCAGCCTCGCTACAGTCGCCAGTGCTGCCTGCAGCTCTCCCGAAAAAGAACCACCGCATGTCGCACACACAATAAAGACCGCAAATAGCACAAACACAATTTCTATCCAATGGCACGACCTCACCTAGCTATGCACCCTACTAGTGAGTTCCACTATTTCAATAGCCAATAAAGATCACAGACACAAACAGCACAAAAACGATTTCTATACAGTGGGACGAACTCACCTAGTTGTGCACTCCCCTAGTGAGTTCCACTGTTTAATTGCCAAATCCCACCCTCGTCGCCAATTATGTTCCAGATGGGCTCGGGATTCGGCAATAATCATGCCAGAACAAGGTGACTACATTGAGCATTTATTCAGCTGAAAGCACATAAAAGAAGCAAAGTATGGATTACTACTCACGAGGCAATACCTGCCGATCTGGACCCGAACATCCTCTCGAGCTGGCAGATCAGAGAGAGAGAGTTGCTGACTGGCTCCCACGGAGACAGTGTAGGCCTCAGAGTTAGGAGTTTCTCCTTCCCCCTCGCTCTTTCCTCACTGTCCGCTTTATGCTCAGTGCATCCTGGCACGCAGGGTCAGTACGACCCAGGAGGCAGGCCGGGGGGGGCGGACAAACTCCACCTTTAGTTGCGCAACTCTCCCCCCTGGGTGTGCAGGTGCGCATACCAGTCGGGGGTCCCAGCCCTCAATTCGAGGGTCCTGCCTTCCTCCTCTTCTTCCTCATTTCTGGGTGTTTGGCCTCCAAAGCTAGTTTGGAGGACATCTGCGGTTAAGTTGGCTGCAAGCCGAGTCGAGCGGCCGGCTTCAACAGGTTTCTGGAGGTGGCTGCCTGTGTACCGGGCTGAGCAGCTGCATCCATGCTCCTTATTGCTCAGCCTAGGCAGGCAAACATCTTTTTCCTCAAGGTCTGGCCTCTGCTTCCCATGGGAGATTTTTATGACTCTACAGATCACAGAAATTTTCATCTCCAATACAACGTATTTCAATACATTTGATACATTTATTCCTGTTATACGAGGCTGAATCTTGGGAATGTCATTCTGAGGTTACTATCTCTTCACATATTGTGTCTTAGCTGAGTTTAGCTTAGCTAAGGCATTAGCCTTAGCCTATATGTGTTAGCATTTCAACAAAATCTATACTTATCAAAATCTATATCATAGAAAATAAGGATGACAAGAAAAATGATCATATAAGACTGAGCAGTAGCATAATAAAATTGATAAGAAGGTGATTTGTGGGAATAATGTCTTCTAAACATGGTCTGTCAGACTTCCTCTTGGTTGTTAAGTCTGAGTTAAGTCTAAAACAACCAAACCAAACCGTTAAGCTGAGTTCCTATGAAGCATATTAAATTTCGACTGCTCAGGGCCAAAATGGGCCCCAGTTGTATCAGCCCAAGCTCAAAAATGTAGAGGAATTCCAGTGTCAGCAACTTTTGCTCGCTCCGTGCACTAGCATACATGGAGGAACATCCCACTGGTCCTTTGCTCCTGCTTCTGAGCCTCACTTTCCTTAAGGAATTACATCAAGCTGAAGTACAAGTCTCAGGCTTAGTGTTTTTCATTTCTGAGAAGTGAGATGAACACTATGCAGCGCATACCTTACCAGCACTGGGAATACAGCACCTACATGAGGGCATTTATAAAAACAGGCTTCATGACAAAACTGCTAAACTTCGAGCAAAGCTGCCTCAGGGGAATGCTGCATGGGTATCTCACTTATTTTTCCATGCCTCATCTGAGTGGAGAGTTTGGTTACCCTGCTGAAAAGACCTCCCCTTTCAACTCCTCCCTGGTCTATCCTAAGGCAGTGCTCTCAGGAAGGAAATGCACCAGTGGTGGTGGTTGTTGCTGCGTGAGGAGAGCAAGGGCCAGGCATTTTCAGTGGAGCTCTCTCAGCTATGGTATTAATACTCTGCTGGACCACCACCAGGTCCAGCAGAGCTCAAGTGTGCTGATCTCAGAGCTTGTTGCCAACTGAAGCCTTCCTAAGAAAGGAGAACAAATAAGATAGTTCTTGCTCTAGGAGGGAACGGCTGTGGCTCACATGGTAAAGATTGCCTAATACTTACCATTATAAGATCCTATTTTGAGGAGCTTTCTGTTTCCCTGCTTGGCTCATGTTTATTGTGCTTTTGACCATGTGAACAGATACAGATGAAGTTTCAGCAGAATGGTGGAGCAATATCTGAGAAAGAGGTTAGAGCAAAACAGTTTTGCCTTACTTCCGCATTCCTCCAAGCCCCACAATAATTGTTCCCTGAGATGCCCTAGCTGTAGTTTTGGGGCAAGAAAGTGGTATTTGGTCGGTGGCAGTTTTGGCTTCCCAGCCTCGTGAAAACCCATTCCAATTTAGCTGAATTATATTCTATATAGCATAATTTCTACAGTCTCAGGGAGGATTGTTTAGAAACATGCTACTAAAATCTCTGCATATTTCAGTCTGCATTAACCACGAGGATCTGTACTCAGCTGTTCATGTTAGATATGCTCCAGGTCTATAGCGAGTCCCGTTCCTCTCCCATTCTTCCATTCCTTGTGTGAAATTTGGGAGCGAGAGTAGTCTTTTCTCATTTCTGCACAAAGCAGTAGCTGACATCCTTTCTCACCCACCCACTCTCAATGGCAAAATGCCATTTGATTTTGATGGGTCAAGGATTTTATTCTTATCTTTCTCAGTTAGTGATATTAATAATTTTGTGCATTTTAAGGCCTTAATTGCTGAGCTGATATGTCTCAGGAATAGGAGAAGTGTGATACCTGCTGATAAGTGCTCCAGTGACTTTGGTGGCAAAGGTGCATAGATATGCAGGAACTAAGACAGGCAGAGTATGATCCATGAGTATGAGCTTCATTATACAAGATGAATGCAACTTGAAAACAGTGACTGTGTGCGCTTATATTGCATGAGAACTATATACTCTACCTAGCCTCTTTACTAGCATCTTCTGCATTGGGGAAAAAAAAAAGAAAGAGAGAGAGAGAGAGATTGATCTGTGTGGTCATCTTCTCTGCTTCCCTCTTTTTTAAGAAAACATATATTATTTTTCTGTGTGCTTCTATGTATTTCCAGTGTATAGGCAAATCCTATTCTATCCACTGCAGGAGATTTGAAACTCTTCAACTTAAAAAAAAAAATGGAGACATGTTGCAAGGAGGTCAGAATTGCAGAAACAAGTACTACCTGGAACTCCCTTCAGTGTTTACAGAGCAGGGCTACTGCAAGATGATGGGCATGAACTTTTAAAGCTGCTTCCTCTGTATTTTCAGGAGAGATTCTTTCTCCTTTCTTCTTTTCCAGAGGAACTTTTCCTTCCCCTGGAAACAAGCAGCTGTACATTCAGTGAAGTCTAGTCCGTGTGCCTAAATCCTACACTAAATGAGTGTCCTTCTGTCAGAATTCTTCTGCTAACAGTAGCCCAATACTTCCCAAGATCAGAGAGGCAATCACAGCAGCCCATTAGTGGCTTTCTGACAGGCCTGAACATTCATAACAGTATTTTTCTTCATAGTACATTTTAGGGCTGAAGTTGAGCTGACGCCATTGGTGTGCCCATTCCTATAACTTTATGAATTAACACACAAGCTCTGCAAAAAACTCTGATTCATTAAGTATTTTTTTAATTAATGTCTAAGCTAGTATATTTATAGCATTCCATAAATAAAAAGCGCATGAAATAAAAATAAACACAAAACTTGAAAGTAAATCAGGCCAGTGGTTTGGTGGCAACTTTTGAAGTTTCCGTTACTAATTCATTCCAGTAGTCAAGGATGCCATAAAGTGGACATAGGTGACTGCCACAAAAAATAAAAGATTTTCTCACACACGCATGCACAAACATGCATGCATTTAGGTCTTGTACCAGGTATTTTCAACCAAATGGAAAACTCATGTTTGCAACTCCTCTAATTGTAACCTCTGACTGAAGCAGACACAGAATACTCATTTATTTGCAGCAGGTTACTTGTGCCTAGCTTTAAGGTTGCATGTTTTGAAAAAATTCCATTAATGTGAAACTATTTTTAATGTTTGTCAACTAGTTCTTAAAAGTGCAAAATTTAAACCAATGTATTTCACAGAAATGTTCACAAAAAGGAAAATATATTTATTCCTTTTACTACTACCTGTCCTCTATAGCAACAGGTCCATTGGAATCTGAATTAACTCAACCCACTAAAAGTTGACCGTATCAGAAGAGAGTGGTACTGATGGCAAGTATTCTGGGGAGATTAAAGTTACACGTGGGTTAGACTATAAACTTTACAGAAGGCACAGAGTTCATCCCTGCTACTGTGGTCCTGGATTTATTTCCGCCAGGGTCATTTCATTTTCTGAAGGGCCTATGCGGAGTCAATTTTTGTTCCATAGAAGGTAGGTGGGAGCTCTATGCATTATCAAAAATAAAACAAGATGGGAAGGTTCATCTAATAGTTCCATTCAAGAGAATATAGTAAATTAATATAGCTGAAAGATTAGCATGCTCTATGTCTTTTTTTAAAACAAAATGTAGCAGGCGATACCAAGGGACCAATCCAGCGCTTCCTCTAATTGAGCTTCCCAGGATCTTGCTGGATGCTGGATCAGGCCCTAATTAACTGCTGCCAGATAGCGGCAGCCTGGATGCTCTGTGATTCCCCTTCCACAGTGGAGATGCTCCTGCCTTCTGCCTGTTAAAAAGCCCTCTTTTCCACGCAGAGCCATCTTTAATCTCAGCTGGGGGTCCACTGTTAACTGCTGATGGGAAGCGGTTTCAAATCAGCAGGTCAACCAGATCTTTTGAAGATAGAGCCATTTATTCAGCAGCGGGAACAGCAACCACAGGCAGCTAGAACAGCATAATTTTTATGTCTGCTGTTGGTCATTAAAACAGGGCTTTACTGTTTGTGGTCTTAAACTGACTCAGTAACACCATTGGAATAGCAGGATGACAAATGCGTATTCATCACAGTTACAGAATTTAGGTATTGAGGGATGTGCACAGAGCAGGCGGTTGAGAGCAGAGCTCAACGGCTGCTCCGGGCTGGTGCCGTCGTAGCCCCGCATGCAAGGGCAGCCCTGACAGTGTGGGCTGCAGCACGTGGCTGAGCCAGGGAGGCTGCCCCGGCCCCTGGGCTCACAGCCGCCCCGCGTCAGGTAGCGTCTGCGGCAGGAGCCTCCGCGTGAACATGTGGGAAAGAAGGTGAACGTGTCCCTAGTGCAGGCTGAAGCTTCCCTAGTCAAGCTACCCCTGCTGTGGCAAAGGGGCTTGGGATGGCACTGTGTGTTCTTACCATGTAGGTAATGACATATCTGTGCCAAAAACACAGGGCCAAACACTCTTGTGGTTGTATCCTACATACGTTCAGCCCAGATGCAGCATGAGCATTTGCCCCTTACTGCCCAGGATCAGAACGTAACCAGGATTTATAGAGAGAGGTGGCGTTTTAACTGGTTACAGTGAAAGTTCTGTTTTGATTTTTGGCAATAACAACCTAAACGTACAACTCTAGCAGGCAGTCCTACATATTTGTAAAGGTCTAAAATGAGGTGACTTTTAAGTGTGCAATATTTAGTAACAAAATAAGGCAGCTAGTCTTTGGGGATTTTTTTTTTCTGTGAGTACTAGCCAGATGTGAGAGTCCAAGGAAGGCTGCACTATCTTTTCAACCTTTGCCATAGGCCAAAACCATTCAGTCTTTAAGCAGATTACATCCTGTGGAAAGATACTTTTGCATACTAGTATTAGTGTTAATCCACAAGAAGATTATAAAAACTGGTAAATGAACAGTAAAGGGGAAAAAAAAAAAAAAACCTTCCCATTCAGATTGTATGTTTTCACTACAATCAAGAAACTAAAGCAGAGCTTGGAGGAAATTAGGATTCGCTGCAGGTACTGTTAGTTTTGGAAGGTAGCAAGCACATGACCGTGTCATTAGGGCCTATATTTTTTGCACTCCTTCAATTCTTTAACAAAATTACATTTGGCAACTGCGTCTCCTAAACACACAAATGCTCTTTCTGTGGCTTTTCCAAGATGATGTTTCAGATTGCTCTTTTGCCTCACGCTGTCTGGCAGCCCTGTTCCACCGTCAGAGTTTACAGAAGCTTGATTAAAAAGAAAAAAAAAAGCCTATTTTGATGGTCTGTAACGTGAATGTAAGAAAACCTGCTGTTGTTGCGGTAAATGCAGCGTCCACAGATTTATTAGGAATGCTCTCATTCCTGGAAGTGCCAGCTATTCCGGTAACTCAATGCCGCCAATGTTTTTAACCATATTCTCCTTTCAGGCACACATTACAGAACACAAAACCATGTCTGCACTCTCACCACTTGGATCAGTTCTTAGGTTGTTATTGGATTGTATCATTTTACAGTTTGTCTTGTGTAAAGGGCAATCTAGAAAGCTGTTGAGATTTTACTTTCTCGTGCTTGTTGTTAATGGCTAAGCTTTATAGCTGTAAAGGGCTTGCTTAAAGTTTGCATTGAAGTTATATCTGAATGTCTGCTAAAATTAACAATAAATCATAAGGGCAAGCAGAAAGCAGAGTAAAGTAATGATGAAAAAGGATTTTTCTTTGCACCATCTCTCTGTGGTCTAGTGGTGTTTTTAGAAAGGATGGGAGCAGAATATGCAAGTGTGGGTACAGAGTGCATCCATCAGTGCAGTGCGGTCTGCACTTCGTGTACAGTGTTCATCTATACTTGTATCACTTGTGTAGGCAGAGTAGGAAATGCCAGATGTTGTGTTTTCCATCTTTCATATGTATATATGGCAACCTAAGTGTAGTTATAATATACATTGGCCGTCCGGAACATGTTCTGGTCATGACTCAAGAAAATGGTTGCATTTCTTTATCTGGTATCATCACTATTAACATGAAACTGGGCTACAGAATACAATTACTGTGCATAATGTTAGAGCTTTATAGGGATGGCTCTGAAGTTTGTTTTTTTTGTTTGTTTGCTTGTTTTGGGGCTTTTTCTTCCCTCCTTGTTTACTTTTCCCATTTCAGTGTTTAGGTTAGTGAAGAATTAAACCTTTAAACTACCAAGGAGAAAACATGGTGTGTGTTTATAACCCCTGTATTTAAACATTGATTTATGGATAAATGCCTGAAATGAACAATGTCAACAGCAAAATACTCCAAGAACTATTTTCTTTTCTCTGCTGTGCATTTTTGCATATAATCAAGGCTAGGATTACTAATTTAAAGATACCACTGAACTTTTTATTTGCAAAGGAATCTGGTACATTGTAACTTTGTCTGCAGCTGCAATATTAGTAGTCCCTGGATTGTAGAGGAATGGTATGAGGAATGAAATAAATTTATCCAGGAAAATACTGTATATGATATTGATGTCCTTTTGGTTTAGCTGACTGATGAAACAAAAGTACTTTAAAAAGGCCCTTTGTGAAAATTTTCTCATACAATTGCTGTACACTGCACTACTACTCAGTGCCAGAAACTACACTTTGGATGTAGGCTTTTTTGCAATGAGTACTGATGAGATCATTAAAATATGTCATATTCTGACCCCATAAGCTCTGCATTTAGAGATGGGCAAATGTGCATTTGTCCAAAAGCTAAATTAATCATTATTAATAGTTGTTTACCCATGCTGCATAGTTTGGGGTCCCCAGGCTGGTTGAGCTAAGCGGATAGGCAGAACAGTGGTGCGAGTGCAAACACAGACCTCTGCTCACGTGTGTAACTGGGCTCCATAAGGGAGAGGGCTGATGCTGAAGCACTATTAGGTATAATTATCCCATGGCCTTTTTCCTTTACCCCAGCTTATTTCTTGCTGAAGAGTTACAAACCTCCGGTGTGTTTTGGGAGATGTGGCTGAGTGTTTAAGCTGAGAGTTTATATATTTAAAACCAAAGAAAATAAATGTTACTGTTTCCCATTTTGTTTACAGTTAGAATATCACCTAGTTTTGTAATAAAGCAAACATTTAACGCTTGTGGAAAACACAATAAATTCCATAAAACACTCATGTTTGGAATATTAGAAATGTCTTTTAAGCAAAATTAGCAGAGTTATTTGTTTTTCATGTAGGTTTTCCTACTTTGTTGGTGATGTGTGTATATATATATATATAAATTTAGAATTTCAGTGTGATACCCAGACATCTGCACTTCAGTGCTCCCACATAGTCTTTTTGAGAAGCAGTGTCTCATTTGCTATGGTGTGATCATAGTATGCAGTCTGTTTCACCTGGACCTTTCGGAGCTGAAGCACAAACAGGGCCCCTCCATCTTTCCCAAACACTTGAAAATCTGTCAGCAGGTAAACAGACTAGGATCTTCACAGCTAACAGCATTCCCAGCCTTAAGTTAATAGTTGGCTGATCCTCAGCTGTGTGAAATGGAAATCTGTCACCTATAACCAAAGCAGCACAGGTATTAGATCAGTGTGCAGAGTATCTGTTCCCGGCACCCCAGCGAAGGCTGCGTGGTGCAGCTCACCTCCTCTCCGCAGTGTGTGTGGCCACAGTGCTGGCGTCCCAGGCCCTGCGACTAAAGCCACTAGCCAACACCCAGGCCCCGGGCCTGAGAAAAAGCTTTGGTCTGCGAAGCTGAGTGAGTGCGTTTGCCTGGTTTTGAATGCTCACTCCTATAGGGGCATCCTCCGAGTGAAGCAATAGCTCCTTGCCAAAGCATCCTGCAGGTAGGAAAGGCAGCCCCCTCTCTGGGAGGTGCTTAAACATAGCCAGGAGAGACCAGGAGAGGACATGGGTATCTTCAAAGCTGCTCTACTCTGGGATTTAGCAGTCTTTATCACTGCTACCAGGTAGATGTTGCCTCCATTCAGGCTTCAAAGTCCCCAAATTTTTCCTGAATAGAGATAATGCCGCCTTTTCTTTAAAAAGCAACAGTGAGGTTCGCTAATTGCTTTACAAATACAAGTGCAGGAGGAGATGGTAGGCTCTCCATTATAGGCTAGCTCAGTGATTAGGGCCCTTGCTCAACATATGGGAGACCCAGATTCAATTAATTTCTCCACCTCAGAGGTTTGCAGCCGGAGGGTGGCTTAGCTGTCAAATTACAGGCAATTTGCGGTGGGAAGGAACAGCGTACTCATCAGCTTCTGCCAAGGCTGTTCCACTGGCCATGAAAAGATGACTCAGTGGGCCAAGGGGAGGCAGCAGAAAGGGTCAGGAACCTCCAGCTCTGTGATTAGGGTTTTCATCGGGGGGTGGATGTCTGTGCAGGCCTGTTCTGCCAGTTGGCTGTTCCGTTTCTTGTTGCATGTCCGTCCCACCGGCAGTCCTGATGTGGCTAAAAGGAGTGTTTCAGCTCACCCTGTTTTTGTGGGTTTGCAGTCACCATGTATTTGCTCCTTTTTTGCCTGCAATATCTGAGGCTTTAAGGAAGTCACAGTCAGGCTCGATGTGGTCCAACTGCAGGTGCATACGCAGCTATGTCTTGGTGTTGCCAGGGAGCTGTGGAAGAGCTGCTTTTATTTAACTGTAAGAAATGCAGTGTTAAGCAGCTGCATCGTAGTGTGACATTTATAATGAATTTCTTGGATTCTGTATTTACTCTTCTTTATCGTCATTAAGTCCAAAGACTTCAGTGGAGCTACCAACATGCAAAGAATTAAGAGACATATGTTGATAATGTAGCGGTGTCGCTAAACTATATATATGAGTATGGACTCAGTGGGAGATTAGACGATGTGAAATTGTAATATCATGAGCATTTTTATATTGAATTCCTATGGATCTGTTCCTACAGTGCCTCTCACTTTGTGAAATTTCATTCAGACTTGTAGAAATTAAGTGTAAAATATGACCCCTCTCATTCACTTTATACACATTTTGTTTTCCAGATAGCGGAGTGTATAAGGGCCTATTATAATCATTTTCCTTTTTGTGTGTGTGTATTTATTCACTAAGCTTTGTCTCCTGAAGCAGTGTTATCAGACTGTATAAGGACCAGTCTATGGGGTTTTGGAAGCTGCTCCAGAAAGCCACTGAAAAAAAGGGGAAAAGTTATGCATACAGTAATTACATTAATTAAAATTTTTAATGTCCTTTATAATTGATTATTAAACATAAGGGACATTAGAGATGTTAAGTGACATTCCACATATATTCTAACATTCATTCTTAAATGAAAGCACTATACCAAATGACCTCTGCATTTTTTAAGGTTAGTCATTACATCACAGATAAATAAGTAATATTTAAAAGACTAGGCATAACAGAGGTGAATCTCCTAAGTTTTCAGCCTTTCACCAACTCATTTCTAAAGTAAGTAAGTCAGGTAACAATTGTATTAGGGGGAAAGGTACCAAGCAAAAGCATAGAAAAAATGTCACAGGATGGTAAGATCAATATGGAGAGTGGGAGGGGAAGAAAATTAATTTTCCCAGTTACTCCTCCATTAATCATAATATTATTGTTGGCTAATTCTGTCTCCCCTTCCCTCTCATATCTAAAAATCTTCCACTCTATCTGCAGCAGTATGGCTGCAATATATATTTTTATAGTCTTGAAAAATTACTTCCTTTTCTTTTTAAAATCATGAATTATAGAAGTATTGCACATCTTTGGGTTTTTTGAGGGTCAATTAGTTATGAAGATTCTATTAAAAATTGTAGGAGATAATTAAACATGGTAACCATCCTAAAGTCTCTTGTGTAGGAGAAAGGGAGACTGCGACACCATATGGTCATCGACAAGACTCGTTTATTGAACACTCAGTGTGCACTTTTATACATAGCTTAATTAGGTTCATGCATATTGCAAAGCTTGAGCTCAGGATAGGTTAGCTCTTATTTGCGTCAACGAAATTCTATGCAAGATTTCCCCGTACACGCGAGCGCTTCTTTACAATGATTGGTCAAGACCCCGCGTCCATGCGTCTAACTATACAGTGTGATAGGCTAACTAACAGAGGCTAACTAACAGTGCCCACGTGTCCTCACATTTAACGACCGTCCCCCTCTACTTGTTTGTCTCAACTCTTTGCCTCCTTATCTGACTCTCCGCAAGATCTCCTTATCTCTTAGTCAGCAGTCCTTCCACCCTTTCAGCTAGGCCTGGCGCCCTTCTGCCCTTTCATCTAGGTCTGGCGCCCTTCTGCCCTTATCTGGCTTGCTCACAGCATGACCACTGGCCTTCAGGAATCCCACACTCTTGTTTTAATCTCCTCAATAAAAACATTATCAAATATTAAAATAATTCAGTATTTTTCTTTTTTTGGAAATGGAGGTGGAGCAAATGCTTGCATTTGCTTTTCTTCGAGCAGCAGATAACTTTCTCTTCTGATGTAGGAATAGTACATATATTCTGTGGGAGCCTTCTCAATGTTGTTTACCAAACATTGCTAGTATTTGGTAGTGGAAGAAGACAGGTTTAATTTGCTCTGAACTGCTTAGTTTATCTTAGTGACTAAATAAAGCATGTATGCTGAGTCCCTTCTGCAAAGTATGAACCTAGTTAACTCATTTTATTCAACCTCACTTCTTAATTTGGATAAGTGTTTCTCTAAAGTCTTTACAGAATCTAAGTCAACCTGGTCATCTTGTTTTTAATCCAATAAGCTATTTATGATGCAGTGCTCCTTGGTTTTCTGCTATGGGAGAATGAAGAACAATGTTCTATAGTGATCACGGTAGCTGCCAAAAGGCCTTTTAGTAAGGTGGAGGAGGGAGCTTTAGAAGCTATGGCTTTGAAATTACTTTCAAAGACTAATAGAGATCATCTCTGGAAGCTACATTGTGTCTTCTCTGTTGTGTAAAACATTGTGAAATACTCAGTTCCTTGTGAAGTGATTGCGGTATGGATTGCTACCTTGCTACTTTTATTTCAAAAATAGTTCCTTATAATAAGTCGGACCTGTTTCTAAAGTCACCTCTGTTTTATCTGACTGTGATTTATTTTGCTTTGATGGAGTCACTTCAGATTTTTACCAGGGTAAAGGAAAATAGAATACAACCTAGAGCAAGAAGAGGCTAGGAAAGTCAAAACAACAAATGGCTCTGTCTGCCTTACTTATAAATATAAATATATAAATACATATATGTATATATATGTGTGCATATATATAGTGGGAGATTAAGTTGCACAAGCCTCTAGTCATCCAAAGAACTCTTGACTCACCACTAACATTACTTCCATCTGAATGCAACTTAAGAAAGCCTCTTGCACAAAATTCCCTATGCCCCCAGCCATGGCTAAAATCGCTTCAGTACTGTTCTCTTTCCTAATGCTGCTATCAGCTACCCAGACCTTGCAGATGTGTCTTCAACCAGAAGCACTTTGAAACAAAACTTTCGTCTCTGGTTAGCTCTGGCTGTCTTGAGAAATCAATCTTTGTAAATGTCTTCATTGGGCCTTCCAAATAAAGTGAGGTTAGTCTTGGCTACAGCAACAGTGTTGTGGGATTTGAAAATAGTTAGTAGAAGTTACCATAAATTAACATAGTGTTTCTTGAGGTTTGGGTTCAAGTACAATTAGTTTGAGAGTCTTAGCTTATTCCTTGCTAAGTATTTTGTCTACTGCAAGAAATAGAAACCCAGAGTTCCCCTGGAATGGGAGAGTTTTGTGGTTTCAGTGGAGATGCTTGTAAAGTGGAGCTGGGGCTCGCAGATAGGGAAGGGGAGAGGGCATGCCTGCTCACTTCCTCTGTGGAAGTGGTAGATCACAGGCACAGCATTTCTTACTATGTACACCTTGAGTATTTCATTCAGTTCTCTTTGTTCATGATTCATCTACAAAAATACACATTTTCTGCAGTGTATTTGCTATTTGAAGTTACTGGGATCTTTTCCCACACGTTGGTTTTATTTTGTAAAGCTAGTCTTAACTGGTTGGTAAGTGTGTCACGAAGTTAATTAGATTTTGTCTTTTCTAATTGGTGCATGGTTTTAACCTCTTCTTGAGTTTTATCTTCCATATTTGAAGATCTATACCTTCTAATATACAGCTGATTGATTGCTTCCTTTTATAACCACTCTTTGGAAATCTCAGAAAAAAAATTACTTGTTCCATTTGCACATGATTTTATGGTCAGTCCATCTGCAGGGATGGTTGGATGAAGAGGCACAGGCTCTTTCATACACGATACAGTCTGGTAGCTGGCTGGATGGTTGGTGTGACCCGCCGCTTGGGCAGGACGCCGTAGCATCTCACTGCCTGGCCTCGGCGTGCACGGCTTCCTGTTCAGCCCTCCCAAGCATGGGCACCATGAGAGGTTGGCTGTATAATTTGGTTATGAAGTGGCTCATCATCTTAAAATCTATCCCTGATGCTTTCAGGCTTTTGCTGGCTGAGGGTAATAGTGTTTAGCTTTGTGGTCTAACCTGCAGAGATGTCTTTGTTATAATACAGGTAGGAGTTCCTCTCAGAACTACTAGATGGTGAATTTGTGACTGATAGACTTTCTGACTGTGAATTTTGTAAGGCCTGAGCAGATGCTTGATTTCTCAGGCTGGTCCTTTATTTCTGTTGGTCAATTGGTTGGTCAAATGCTTTTATTATTATAACATGAAATAAAACAATTAGTAATCCATTATTGCGGCTACAAATGAAAATAACTAACAGTGATTTCTGCTAAAGGCTTATGTGGCCCAGCAAGCAGTTTAGACGCTAGACAAGAATTTAGCACTTCTTAATTCTGTTTGTGACTTTATTGTCACCCTGAACTGTGGATAATTGTGTGTTTCTTTTCACTTCTGAAAAAGAAAAAGTAGCATTTAATCTAAAAATGCTTTAGCACAGCCATAAGTTAGCATACACATTTTAATAAGAGTAATATTGGATTGGAAACATTAGGAGCATGAACAAGTTTCCACCAAGTAGAGCTGTGTTAAAGCAGCTGAGATTTTCATCTAAAACATGCCTCTCAAATCTATGAATTCAGCTTTAGAGGCTTGTACATATTTTTCCTCTTGCCTTGTTATACTTCCGTTTCAGCCATCAGGGAAGACAAGTCTACTAAAGCAGACTGGCTTTCTCAGCCCTCTAACTGTAACATTTTCTGTGCCCATATCCTGTTTCTTTGACCTTTATTAAGCGATTTGTGAGCATAACCTGGTCCCACTGTCATCAGTGCTGAAATGTCCACTTACTGCAGCGGAGCCAGGATTTTCACCCCAGGGCTTTGTTCTGCATTAAGATGGAAAAATGCTCTCTGCTAGTATGAAGTCAGAAACGTGTTTGGGCACCCGCGTGCCATTTCGTACCCACATGTGAAGTGCTGCACGTGGATTTGCAGCAGGGTTTTCTTTCCTATCTCGATGGATTACACAACCGTATTAAAGTCAGTAAGTGTCAAGTTTTGAGCTATGGGCTAGACAGTGTTGCCCAATAACCACAATTATAGTTTCCAAAATCTGTTGTTCCTCATTTGTAAATCTCAGTGATTCCTGTTAAGTGATACCATGCATGCCTGCATATGCTGATGGAGAATAACCTCTAGGCAGTGTGTCCAGGACAGGCTGTCTTTTTGTGCTGTTTGGAAAGCATTTGAGCCTAATTCAATATGAGAATGAATCATTGCTCATTTGACACAAGCTTTTCTAGCAGGTTTGTTTTTTTTTTGTTTTAAGTGTGTATCTTCCTCATGGGCCTCAGCATTGCGCTTGCTGCCCCTGCCCTTCTAGGACATTCCTGCTTCAAGCAGTGAAGCCAGCACAGTGAAGGGCAGAGCCCGAGCACCCAACAGGCCAGATATGTGTCTCATGGGATGCTTTGTGCCAGGTCGATGATTCTTCTTGCGACAGATACAGATGATGATGCTGCAGCTCACTGAATGGGGCAGGTACATGTCGATGCGACCCGCAGAAGGGTTGGACAGTACCTAAGAAATATAGCTGGCCTGAGAAGGAATCTCAAGGCTTCCATCCACTCCTTCCATCCAGACCACATTTGTCTCCCAGCATAATCCCACTCTCCCTCCACTCGGGCAGCAGCTGCAGTCACTGTGCTCCTCTTGAGGTTGATAAAGTAAGCAGGCTCCATGAAGCCTGCACCATTGCTCTGTGGCCAGCTGCTAGGAGATACCAAAGTGCAAGGCATGAGACATGCTCCTGCTGGAGGTGGAAAGCATCCCATCCATAATATCTTACTTAGTATTTCCCTGCAGAATTGATGTGAGTCCGAGAGGCGCTCGCACTATGGGAACTGGGCCCTTCCAAAAATAGAGCACCAATATCTAAGAAACTGCATATTAAAGCAGCATTCCAAGCCTAGATACTTATATCAGGCTCCAAAGCATCATATGGAGAAAAGGGTGTGGAATTGTTGTGACCACCTGTCCCTGGTGAAGATCAAGACATATGATGATGGCTTATGCCAGCTGTTGTTTTCCCTCTCTGCTGCTGCTTGAATATTCTCGTCTGGACTTTACTAACCTCAGACTGCCACTCCTGCACTACTGTCCTTGATATTTCTCGCCCTTGACAATCTCACAAAAATGGTGCTCTTATTAGGCTCCAAATTCCTCCCAGTATTACATCTCTGACATAAATATTTCTCCTTCACTCCCCTGTTTGTATTGCTTTGAGTCTTTGCAGACATGAATAAAGAGAGGATCACGTAGTCTTTCAATTTCTTATCTCTTGCTTTATACTTTCTGAAATGTGTCATATTTGAAAAATATTTTGTTTAACCCCTGTCTCTGCTAGAGCCTTGTACTACTGCTATGCTCACCTCACTGTTTTTTTGTGTATCACCACTAAATTCTTTCAGATACTGAGGAAAAGAAAATCTGGAAGCGAATTTGCGATCGGAATTTGTTTCAAACAGAGCAGCTGCTGTCACTGCTGGCACACTCAGGTCCGAGCTTTTGGTAAGCTCTTTGGTACCGTGCAGAGGTAATCCAGCTGCTTTGATGCAGCATTACAGTGATCAGGCTTTTAGGTGCTGTTATGAAAATGATCTAAGCGTTTTAAATGTTGCACAGAGAGGTGGTCAAAGCCCCTAAGTCTAGCACGGGGTTGCTCCAGGAGCTTAGATATCGCAGTGAAGCAGTTGAGGGTTTCAGTGGCTCTATGATGTCATTCACCTTCTGTCCTGCTGCCCTGGCGTCATCCAGTTTTTCCTCCTGAAGTGCTCTGACAGGGTATGGATCTGGTACAAGAAGTTCAACCCCACTGCAGTGCAGTGAGGCAAACCATCCCCTTCCCAACTCCCCAGTGCTCCGCTGCACAAGTCTGGGATTTTCCTAATTGCCTGCGGTCAGTCAAATACTTGAAAGCATTTGTTATTTTACATGATTTATAAATACATTCTCATAATACACGACAGATGCTAATACTCTGCAGTACTATTTTTACAGGACTGGTTAAAAATTGCTTTCATTTAAAAACATGTTGAATATGAAAACTGCCCATCTAAAATAAGACTCAGCAGTCATAATTCTACTGATTGTGCCTAAGTTTACAAATCACATCATCCAGAGAGCTGAGGCAGGGGAAGAGCCCACGGCTTGCTACATAGTGCTCTTGTAGCATGGGAACTACATTGGGCTACCGGCCCCTTTCTGGTAGGATTTGTTAGATGGGTAACTGCTTCCATTTCTGTGTTATTTTTGTACTTCCTTTTTTCTTTCTGGAATGTGATTATAGCTTAAACAATGATCTTCCAGTTTGCTACACTGGGATGTCAGGCTGCCTGTGTGATTTACATGACAAATGTCACAAGTTTGCAAGAAAAGTATTTGCATCAACTACTTGGCTAGTGTAGATTGGTGAAGCTTCAATGACTTAGGGAAGTTTGCTTAGATTTTCTTGCTGAGGAACTAGCGTGGCTTTCTAAGTGAATGCTCGAGATCTAAAAAGTGCAGTAAAGTCAGCTCTGAAGCATACAAATACACAAAAATCACTCTGCATGGTCAAAGTGTGCAAACAGCTAAGGTGAATTCCATGCACGCTTACATGCACAGGTGTGTGCCCCATTTACACATGCAGTTCTGGCAGTGACACAGATGTGCAGAATGGTGTCTGTTAGAAGGACTGAACTGCCTCCTGCAAAGACAGAGCAAGAGGCTAAAATCTAAAGTCCTGTTGACTTTTAAAGTAAATGCATTTCAATTTAAACTTTATGTATAAAAGCCTGTCTGGAAGGTGACACTGAGTTCAGATAGTACATTCCTGCTTTATAAAACCTAAGTGATATCAGTGTTTACAGCTGAATCACAGAAATCTAGTCATGAGTCTGATTCTTGAAATACAGTTGGTTACCTTTTTTATTATTATTATTTTGGCATGATCTTTTTAAATGTACAAACTACCTTAAAGGGCTTTGAAGTTACATGCTGTGGACTAATTGCTCTAGAGAGTGATAGCCTGCAAAGCAGAGAGGATCTTCTTTCTGACTCTTATTGTGAAAAAAAAAAAGTGAGAGACCAGCAAACATCCTCCGACTCATTTCCTGACAAGTCTAAATGATAATCAGAATAATTATCTAGTTTTCTGCAGGAAAGGAAGGAAGAGACCCCTTTTCACCCTCTTTTGTGGAAGCAGTATCTTGGTTTTCTCCTTTCCAGAGAGCATACACCTGTCTTGACTGAGATCTAGCTCTTCCCACATTCCATGTCTTATCAGTTTTAACACTTTCAGTCTATCCCAATATCTAAAGTGTTTTCCTGTTTGCAGTTTCAGCATTAGTTTCCTCTCTGCTACCTTGGTCTGTTGCATCAAGCTGCTCTCTCTCTCAGTATTTCTTACTAGCTCCTCTAGACCTAACCCAAATTTAAAAAAAGAGAGGGCTATGAGGTTATGATAAACTTTCAGTTGGAAAACCCTGTGACAGCCAGTCGCCAGCTGTGAAGTTTTTTCAGCAGAGTTAGAAAAGCGCTGGCAAATACTGCAAACACTCCTGAACAGAAAGAACCTGAATTGCAAAAGGAACTAACGACCTTCTGGAAAGAATACAAGTATTTTGGCCAATCAGCCTTCAGAATGAGTTTCTTTAGCCATTGTGGAATTAGATGCACTTTTGCAAAACAATAACAAAACAAAAAAAAATAACCTTTTTGGGGATGAGGTCAGTCATAGTAAAGGTTGTTAGCTTTTTTTTTTTTTTTTGATCTTTTTTTTTTCAACTTCTGTGATAACAGACACAGTCAGCTAGCTAGAGGCACCTAAGAATTTATCCAAATGGGCAGAACTGCTCTATCCCTTTTTGCTTCTGCCAAATAAATTGTAAAGTAGTGGAATTGTAGGTGGTTTGACTATCTTTATACATTGCTAGAGCCCAGAAACACACAGTGATATATACCCTGACAATTCACACATTTCTTCCATCCATCTCTAATCCTATTATACTATCAATCAACCGTTTCTGCTTTTTTCCCCCTCTCATCCTTTATGATAATGATTATATCATAGAATAATAAAATCATAGAATGCTTAAGGTTGGAAGGGACCTCTAGAGGTCATTTAGTCCAACCCCCCTGCACACGCAGGGTCACCTAGAGCACGTGGCACAGGACTGCATCCAAGCGGGTTTTGAAGATCTCCAGAGAAGGAGACTCCACAACCTCTCTGGGCAGCCTGTTCCAGTGCTCTGTCACCCTCACTGTTAAAATTTTTTTCCTTAAGTTCATGCGGAACTTTTGATGCTTCAGGTTGTGGCCATTACCTCTAGTTCTGTCTGTGGCCACCACTGAAGAGACCAGCACCATCCTCCTCACTGCCTCCCTTGAGGTGCTTATAGACACTGATCAGGTCCCCTCTCAGCCTTCTCTTCTCCAGGCTGAACAGGCCCAGCTCCCTCAGCCTCTCCTCATAGGGCAGATGTTCCAGGCCCCTGATCATCCTTGTAGCCCTGCGCTGGACTCTCTCCAGCAGCTCCACATCCCTCTTGTACTGTGGAGCCCAGAACCGGACACAATACTCCAGATGTGGCCTCACCAGGGCTGAGTAGAGGGGCAGGATCACCTCCTTCGACCTGCTGGAGACACTCTTCTTGACGCACCTGAGGATGCCATTGGCCTTATTGTACACGAGGGCACACTGCTGCCTCATGGTCAACTTGTTGTCCACCATGACACCCAGGTCCCTCTCTGCAGAGCTGCTCTCCAGAAGGTCAGTCCCCAGCCTGTACTGGTGTCTGGGGTTATTCCTCCCCAGGTGCAGAACCTTGCACTTGGCCTTGTTGAATTGCATGAGGTTTTTCACCGCCCAGTTGTCCAGTCTGTCCAGGTCCCTCTGGATGGCAGCGCAGCCCTCTGGGGTATCGGCTACTCCTCCCAGTTTGGTATCATCAGCAAACTTACTGAGGGAGCACTCTGTGCCTTCATCCAGGTCATTGATGAATAAATTGAACAGGACTGGACCGAGGACTGACCCCTGGGGGACACCACTAGCTACAGGCCTCCAACTAGACTCTGCACTGCTGATCACCACCCTCTGAGCTCTACCATCCAGCCAATTCCTAATCCACCTCACTGTCCATTCATCTATCCCACACTTCTGGAGCTTGCCCAAGAGGATGTTGTGAGGGACGGTGTCAAAAGCCTTGGTGAAGTCAAGATAGACGACATCCACCGCTCTCCCCTCATCTATCCAGCCGGTCATTCCATTATAGAAGGCTATCAGGTTAGTCAAGCATGATTTCCCCTTGGTGAATCCATGCTGACTACTCTTGAGCACCTTCTTGTCCTCCATGTGCCTGGAGACAACAGGCAGTATGAGCCGTTCCATCACTTTTCTGGGGACGGAGGTGAGGCTCACTGGCCTGTAGTTGCCTGGGTCCTCCTTCTTGCCTTTTTTGAAGACTGGCGTGACATTGGCTTTCTTCTAGTCCTCCAGCACCTCCCCTGTTCTCCAGGATCTTTCAAAGATGATGGAGAGTGGCTTAGCTATGACATCTGCCAGCTCCTGCAGCACTCTGGGGTGCATCCCATCAGGGCCCATGGATTTGTGGGTATCGAGTTTCCTTAGGTGCTCTCTGACCCAATCTTCCTCTACCCAGGGCGAGTCTTCCTCTCTCCAGGCTTCTTCTCTTGTCCCTAGGGCCTGGGGCTCTAAAGGGCTGCCCTTGGTAAACACCGAAGCAAAGAAGGCATTCAGCAACTCTGCTTTTTCTGTTTTTCGTAAGCAGGGTGCCTACCCCGTTCACCAGCAGACCGACGTTTTCCCTGATCTTCCTTTTGCTTTTAATATATTTGAAGAAGTTTTTGTTGTTATTTTTAACATCCCTTGCCAGATTGCGTTCCAACCGCGCCTTAGCTTTCCTTGTCGCATCTCTGCATTCCCTGACAACACTCCTGTATTTCTCCCAGGGGGCCTGTCCTTTTTTCCACATTCTATATACCACCACCTTCTGCTTGAGCATTGCCACAAGCTCCTTGCTCATCCACGCAGGCCTCCTGCCCCCTCTGCCTGACTTCTTACACACAGGGATGCACTGTTGCTGGGCGTGGAGGAAGTGCCGCTTGAAAACTAACCAGCTCTCTTGGGCCCCCCTTCCTTCTAGAGCTCTAGCCCATGGGATTCTTTCGAGGAGGTCTCTGAAGAGGCTAAAGTTGGCCCTCCTGAAGTCCATGGTTGCAAGGCTACTTACAGCCCTGCCTCCTCCTCGTTGGATCGTGAACTCCACCAACTCATGGTCACTGCAGCCAAGGCTACCCCCCACCTTCACATCTCCTACAAGTCCACGAAGTCCAGTAACCCACCTCTCCTCGTCGGCTCCTCCACAACCTGCATCAGAAAGATATCGTCGACGCTCTGCATAAACCTCCAGGACTGTTTGTGCCTGGCTGTGTTGTCCTTCCAGTTGATGTCAGAGTAGTTGAAGTCCCCCATGAGAACCAGAGCCTGAGACTGTGAGGCAACATCCAACTGACTATAGAAGGCCTCATCAACCTCCTCATCCTGGTCAGGTGGCCTGTAGCAGACACCCACCACAGTGTCTCCCACTTTAGCCTGCCCTTTAACCCTTACCCACAAGCTCTCAACTCCCTCATCTTCCACTCCCAGGTTGAGCTCCATGCATTCCAGTTGCTCTCTCACATAAAGAGCAACTCCACCGCCTCGCCTTCCCAGCCTGTCCTTCCTAAAGAGCACACAACCTTCCATGGCAGCGCTCCATACTGTGAGATGGAGAAACAAGGAACTTTGAAAGTTTTTAAGAAACTAGAATAAACTTCATTTGAAAATCTGGGAAAGTCAGGAGAATGTGCAACATATTTTCCTTTGATAAAAATGTGAAAAGCGCGAAAGTACTCTTGAGACATGTGTTTCCTTCTGCTGAGTGACAGCCTTAAGGACAGTACATGTGAGTGAGAAGTTTTAGAGGTAAAAATATTTTTTCTTTTAACTGAGTAGCAGGGAATCAGGGGTGTTTGAAGCACATGTAAATTGGCGGTACGTTCTTTGTCTTTCTATATTATTTTTCTCCTTTCTGTCTCTTGTGAACGAGTGGATTTGATGCTTTCTCTGATTGCCTATTTAGAGTCCTGAATCTTTCACAAAGCAGAATTACTTGTTCAAGGCACAGGATTTTGAAGAATCATAATAAACACTAAGATCTGTGTGAAAGAAGCTCCTAGAAATCTAAGGGCATGTCGTTATCCATTAATTGTTGTGTCCACAGATACCCTAAAAATACCTGTTCAACATAAATCACCTCAACTGACAGCGTTGTGCAAATGAGAATTATATACTTGCAAATCTGTATTTTCATCATAGTGATGCAGTTCTCAAAGCTAATTAATAACTCCACTGAATAACATACCAAAAATACAACAGTTTACTTGTCTATGATTTAAATAAAAAGGAAGAATAAGGCTTATTAACAGAATTTGAAATATATATATATATATATATATATATATGATTTAGACTGCAAGGCAGGTGGAAGTGATTTCGTCCAAACTGCTTCATTCACTCCAGCCCTGGCTCCTGCTCCTCATGGATTTCTGTGAGTACCAAGTAATTGAAATAAGGGGAATGCTGGCACAAGTATGATACATACAGAAATTAAAGATAGAATAGAAAGCCTATCTTTTCGGTGATTGCCTGAATTAGAAGAATGAGACATGAAAGATACCAGAGGCTAATATTTTGAGATGACCAGTTATGTCAAAACCAGCTACTGGTTTGAAGGAGTTCAGAGCTTAAGGTGCGGGGGTTGTCAAAAATCTTTGTGAGAGTCATTGCAGAGGATAAATGTTAGACTGTGTAGGACCCCAGTAGGGATTAGAAATGAAAAATTATATTTGTATTTATACTTATTTCAGTATTTATGTACTTAGAAAAATTAAATGAAAGGAAAAAAAAAAGAGACAATAGATGTGTAGTTAATGGCTCAAGCTCTTGAAAAGGATCAGAGCAAAAGCACCTTACTTATAATGGGAATGTCAGCTTAAGGAAGACAGAGAGAGAAAGGAATATATGGGGTCTTGAAGACTAAGATCCCTGATTTATGAACACAGATGGAGATTTTCCAAACAGTAGGCAGGGCTGAATGGAAGAAAAATGAAGGCAGGAAGTAGAAGACGGTGCATTTAAGAAGCACTTCTATAAAACAGTTAGGAAGTTGTGGTGCACTCATTAGAGCCTTCAACCAAAGTTGATTTATTGGAGCAAGGGATAGCATTATGCAATTTCTGCAATGAATCTTTGGTGTTTTTCTATTAGAAGGATTTTGCTGAACTGAAAACTGGCATTCTGAATCCACTAATAGCAGGACAGATAACATGAACAGAATTTCTTTTCTGCCTCCCCCAAAAAAGCATAAATAATCACTTGGTAAGAAACATTCCGAAATTTGAGTGCACCAGCAATGGTCTCCAAAACCTGCACTTGGAGTACTTTGTGCATAACTAATGCTAAGATGATTCAAGGACTTTCTGAAATACAGTCCCAAAATTCTGTCCCCTTGCAGCGTGTCTGGATTTGTAAAGCATTTGCTATTGCTATTCAATAAACACAGCATTGCTGACAGAGCAATATGTAGTGCAGAAAGAATAAATGAAATGCTTATACAAATTTAGATAAAATTACAGAATGGTAATATTTAAAAATTACAAAATAGTACGTTAGTAATTCTAGAAATTACGTTTGCAGTCCCCAAACCTCCTCAGGGATCTTAGCGGGCTGTTTTCCACCCTCCAGCCTCAAAGTAAAAAAAATAAAGCAAATGGTTAAGAAGCAAACAGCAAAAGGTTTTGAGGTACTAACCAAAACCAGGCTACAAAGGTCTCGGAGCAGCTTTATCTGCTGGTTGGTACTTGCTCAGTTCAGTAGTCACATGATTCACACATTGGTTCATGTTTTTTTCCAGAAATAGAATCAATAGAGAACAGACAAACCCGCAGTTGCCAGTTTGTGCACTCTTGTGGTTTTTCTTGAGAGCTTCAGGCTTGCACAGGTCTACCAGATAATGAAGACAAACTATTTCAGTTCCTGTGTGTCCATATGCTCCTCCACTGGGTTCCAGTTATCAAATAAAAGTACAGAAAAATAAGTGGTGGTTGAAACTGTCTAGCTAAGGGCTACATCAAGAAAAAATGTTATTTAAAAGCCACCTTAATATTTTCAGCAATAGTCTGTTTGTCATATATTTCATTAATCACTTGTAATTTCTGTTAAAAGCTTTTTAACAGAAAGTCAATATCCTGAAAGTGGATCATACCATAGGATTAGATGAATACTAGTAAATATTATGTACCAAGTCCTTTACGTTATGGACATGAATCTGTACCCTTTCCTGGCTAATGTCTCTGCTAAGTAAGTGCTCGAGCCTATCAGCAATTTTATTAAATTTATCTTGCAAGTAATTTTCATCACATAAATATGTATAGCACTTCCACTACCAGAAATATGGTGGTCATATAAGTAGCAAACAGAAAAGTTGCATTCAGACACATTGATGTTTAGACAGGTTTTTTGTTATTGTTTAGATAGTAGAAGTAAAATGGACACCAGCGAAAGGGAGAAGGTCCCCAAAAGTAATGAGACTCAATAAAATAACAAATCCAGAGAAGGTAGAAATTTTGTTCTGCTAAACCCTAACTTCAGTAACTACACGTTGGAAACTGGACACACACATGTATGTAACGTTGTTTTAATGCTCCTCTAAAGCTGCAGGGAAATATATTATCAGTGTGACTCAAAGACAGGAAAAATAACTTTCCCCTTATGGAGAGGAGAGGGGAGGGGAAAAAACTTTTCTCTGAGTTTAATGCAGTTTTAGTAGCTGGCAAAGCCAGGAAGGATCTAGCACATGGGAAAGAACTGGCAAGCATGTTGTTTCATAGGGAATTGCCTCCTAATAAGCCTGTAGTTTTCAGTAACTTGCTGACGTGACTGCCTGGGGCTTGCAATTAAAACACTCCTTTGCCTTCCTTTTTCCAGCATTCCAGTTACATGATCATGTTCATTTGTGAGCGGGTATTGAAGGAGCATCATGAAAAACACAGTGTGTTTATAGCCACACTGTGCTGTCTTCTAGCACATGTTGTAAACAGCCTCATACCATCAACTTTTGATTCTTTAAAATCTTACATATATTTTAACAAGTGGACTGGTCCAGCATATTATAAATTCCAGGAAAAAGGATGCTATTATTTCATCTTTACAATTCATACATAATCATATTTCCTGAGATTACAGAAACAGCCAACCATCCGGTGAGTTATATGTTCCTTCCTTTTCAGAGCCCAGTTCTGCAAGTTGTGGAGCCCCAAAGTACCCATTCATTTCAGTAAGAGCTGGAGAGCTCCTCATTAGCCCCAGCACTAGGTCTAGGACCAAGTTCAGCACTGACACAGGCTCCCTACTAAAATAGAGTTCAAGTAGAAGTAAGTTTCAGATCCTCAACTGTACTTAAATACACAACTTCTATTTAATTGATTTTAATAGGAAGGCCTAAATACATTTGGACCTCAGTGTATTGCTTACAGCAATCCTAAGATCTGTTACATAGTAGGGAACTGTGAAAACTAGTATTTGAAGACAAGATCTAATAAAATAAAAGCTGTCCAGGTCTTATTTATTTTCTGAGATATGGATGTGTCTCTTCTGCATGTCCTAGTAGTCTGGGCTGGCACTGGAATCAGAAGAGCTTAAGAAATTCTTTGCTCTCAGCATTTCCAAATCAGGTGAAATAAGAAAATAACAGAAATCTTTCAAAAGGACTGAGAGTTTGTATTCCCTTTCGTCTTAGCGGTCTGGATGGGCTTCAGCAAGTAGCTAAACTTTGAGTGGTTACTTAAAGTGACAGTCAGGCCTTCTCCCTGCTACTAAATGGATCCATTTCAGGGAAAATTCAGTTCAGTCTCTGCAGCCCTTGCATGGAACATGTCTGCAGGTGACATTATGCTCCCACCACACCAAGTGCTGCAGCCTGCAGGGGAGCTGGGGACACGAGGGGCCATGCCCGTGCCAGGGCTGGTGATGGCCGAAGGCTCTGCGAGGCTCTCGGGAGCTTTCTGGGCAGCCTTTCTGCAGTTCGTGGTGCTTTGTGTTTAGTTTGGGCTGAGGCCATGCCTTTCACTCCTCAGTGCATACTGAGAAGCGGTCATCAGCAGACCCTTATGTAAGAGATTACAGTGTGAATGATTAGAAGGAAAATTCAATTTTATAATATGTAGCATGCATAGATTGTTTTATAAACAGTTACAGCAACATAACAAAAACATGAAGTTGATAACCTGGAGGAGTTTAGGCAGTTCTGAAATGCCATTTTTTTGCTTTCTGATGGAATAGTGCTGTTTTCCTCTTCTCTGGGAAAGGCAAACTTAGGATTTTCATTCACAATTCAGATTTTCCAAGTCAACATTTCAAAATGTTCTCTGCAGCAGAAAACTACCTTAATAAATACAGATGCAAAATAGCTTTCTACCACCAGTTTCTGAAAAAAAAAATGTACATACCTAAAACATAGTGGCTGGTCAGATCAGTTAATATTTAGTGCTATATTTTAATGCACTGCTATTGAAATGAATCTGTTGGTCAGCAGCCTCTATTTGCAGCCTTCTTGTATTTCTCTTTGTCTATGATTGATTTGTGATTGCTGAAAGCAAGATCAGAGCTTGCTAATATGTACTGTAGCTCTCAGGTTCTCTGGGAAGTATTTATTTCTTAATCATGTATCTCTTAGATTAATTGTTTGGGATGATCAAAGGCTCAGTAGGTGGTGGGGTTGATTTAGAAACGACAAAATTGGTGTTATCTTTCTGATTGACATCCTATTAGTGCAGCATATATTTCCTGTTTGTCAGGAATGCAAAGTCTGAACATTTGGTAATAATATCTAGGAATATTTTGGAAAGGAAACCATTGGCTGGCTGCATTTTAGCAAGCTGAAAAAATCTTTTGATTTCCTTCTGTCAGGTTTGAAACTGAGAAGCTGAGCACATGCAGCCCAACCTTTCCCAAGAAAAAGCAAAACTAGCAGCAGGGCACCTGCTGCTGCTTTTTTACTGCTCCCGCCTTGAACCACCAGCTTTCTCTGAGCAGTGTCCCTTAAATGCAAAGGAGACACAAAATAATAATCCAAATCAAAGACAACAAGAGAATGACAGGCTTGAGGCAGGAGTAAGGCAAGCCACTCCTGTCGCCTCCCCGCAGCTGCTCTCCATCCGTTTGCTGGAGGCTTTGCGGGCAGGAGGCAGGTGCTCGGGTGCTGCTGTGGCCCAGCCTGTGCTGACCTCTGCCTTTTGTTTCCTCTGCTTCCCCCAAATGCCATTTTTGCAAGCTCTCTTCCCATCTTTTTAAAATAGGACAAAGCCATAGCCTGTCACTCATTGCGCTCCATCCCCTGCTCAGTCTGAAGAAACATTTTTTATTTTGCCTTCTTTAATGCTGGAGAAGACTGAGCTCAATTTCTGGGATTAAATTTGCCAGAAATGAAAAGAGAAACAGAGGGAAAAAAAGATGGTCGCTGGGTAGTTGGAGTGAAGGAGCAGAGAAAGCAAAATTCGAAACTCGATGAACCCAGTGGTTCCCAGCCGCTTGTTTTCGATCAGCTGCCTCCCAGGGAAGAGGCCTTACCGTAATAACAGCTTCGACCTCTTTCTCTTAGTAAACAATTTGCCTTAAACATAGGAATATATGTTCTTTCTGTCGGAAGCAGAATGAACAACCACAGGGCATTCACCGGCCCAGTCAGGAACATCTGAGGAGCAAAAAAGCTAAATTTCTGGGGAAAACTCTGTCTCCCCGAGGCTGGAATGCCCTGCCTGGGCCGGATCTGTGCACTGATCGAGGGTCCAGCGTGGTGCTCATGGAAGGCACAGCCTGGGCAGGCTCTGTAATCTGTAAAGCAAAAGCCTTGTGCTTTTCCTGCAGCAGGGTCCTGCCAAACACCCTTGCTAGGCTCCCATTCCCACTGCCACGCCGTGACTTTGTGCTTCGCCTTGAACCTGCTCCATTTCCCAGGCAAAAAGCACAAGCTTCGTGCTGCAGTTCAGGCTAGCTTGTGTCATGTTAATGGGATCCAACACAGGGCGAATCTTAGGGGCCATCGGAGGGAGTTAAGGCATGCAGGAGTTGTCACACGTTACACTCTGGACCCCAATGATGAAGTATCCCTAAGAACAGTTGTTGAAGAGACACATTAATACTAAAAACTAGCAGTGGTGCCTTTTGGCCAAAAAACTGCAGCTATGTTATAGGACCTCGGCTCTAAATGACACCTTTTGTTTTGTATTTCAAACACATAACAGAAATAATATTATTTCCGTTAGAGATTTTTTTAGAACTGCTAAGCAGGATCCTAAATTAATTTATAGTAGATGCTCTTTTGCTTTTATCCCAGTTTAACAAAAAAGTGCTAGGAAATAACACAATCCAAGCCTTATGCTCTGATTATTTGAGGTACATTTTAGTTGGAAGCTTGTTTTAGAGGAGTTGAAAGATTCCTCCTTGCTCTTCCTAAATCAGTCTGTCTTGGTGATACATAGGTTTATATATACTGTGCAACATCAGTTGCAGAAAGCTCAGCAGGAGTTGAGGAGTTGCTCAAGTCTACGTCAGTCTCCCCCAAAAGAAAAAAAAACAGTACCAAACAGCAGCCCCTCCAACAAGCCCTGCTGTTTGATAATGCAAGGATTAGAGACCATCTGTTCGTGGTTCCGAGTGCATTTTGTTGAACAGATTATGAATTAACTTGTTGCTTATAGAAAATTGAGTAAGAAATGCAGAAAAGCCAAGCCACTTAGCACTTCAGCTCTTCCCCATTAAATAGGAAGTGTAAGTGTTCCCTAATGGCCACAGCAACAGCACTGAGGCTGTTGGGCAGAAGCTGCTGGAACCCCCCCGAGGCGGCCCCTGCAGAGCCCCCGCTGCAGGAGGAACAGGAAGTGCCCTGTCTGCAGGACGGTGTTGGGGTGCTGGCCCTGGCTACGCTGGGCCGCGCGGGATGCCACACTCCGCAACACGCCCCTGGCTGCTTTGGCAGGCCCCAGGGCCCGGACCCGGCATGTGTATACCTACAAACTCAGCGCGATAATCGTGCTGGTGATTTCAAGCCACCCCAGGCCATTCCTTGCCATTTCTGGGGGCTCTTAGGAAACCTGAGCTTAATGGGCGAGAGCAGAGAAGAGGAAGAAAATATGTAAATCGACACCTGAATATCACATTTTTCTGCTTACGTAACAGACCACAAAAAACCCTGTCCAGTCATTCAAACATCCTAAAAGTCAGCCTTATTTTTTGCTCATTTTTGTGTTTGTGTGTGATGCGTATGAGGGGAGCAGTTAGTGGGAAGGTAAAGTACAAACTAGGAAGTCATTTCCATTTCTGGGAGCTTTCCAAGCAGTTATGGATCTAACAGAAACAACTCTGCTCATCAGAAAGCTTTTGAAGCAAATCAAGAAGCATAATCATGTTATAGCTTCAGTGCCTTCCTTTGTGCAAATACTACATTTAAGCTCCACCATGAATTATTAAACCTCTTTCTAATGGTTGTGATTAATCTTCCAGCAGCTAATCACTTTCAAGCTCTACCTCCTCACTGTGAGTATAATTTTGAGAATGGCACCTTCTCACATCCTGCCCTGTCACTGAAATCTATGTGCCAAATAACCTCCCGGGTTGGGGATCTGTGTGTAAAGGTTGGCAACTGTTCTCCTCATGGTAGTTTTCTCTGCAACATAAGCCATGGTTCAGCAGTATCGGCTCATTGTTCTGGGTGCAAAAAGAAGTACTGAAACTTGCCACGTGAAGGACATAGTAGTTGCTGGCTACAGTTCGAGTGCCATACGGTAATTGTGTCAAACTTTTCAAACCGAGTGCACTAAAATGAACTTTTACCCTCCCAGTCTATAGCCGACTGTGAACTCTTCTGTTTCATATTGCATCCAAGCCCCAGTTTGCTTTTCCAGCACTAGTCAGTGAGTTATCCTGCAGTTCCCTTATCATGTTATGTGGCTGCACAGGTATTTTGCAACTCTCCTCTAACCCCTAGCAAGGTTCCCTCTTACTATGATCCCTTTCTACTGTATCATTTTAATTTCTTAGATAAGATTGCTCACTCATAAAAAGTCTGGAGTACTAAAGATCTCTGCAGCCTACAGGGGACTCACACAACTTTGTATCAGTTGTTACGAGATGTCATACATGCTGCATGATCCTCTTAGTCCCAAGAGCTACTGATAGTTAAACTTGGTACATCTGATAGGACCTTCACGCAGTAGGGATGGTGCTGCCCGGAGTGTACAAGCTAATGTTTGCTCAGTGGAAACATTCCCAGTGACTTCAGTGTGAGTTAAGCTCATTCCTTAACTGCCTGCTTCTGTACATTTATCTCTTTGATGGGTTTAGGACTTAAATGTGGCTGACATATGGATTTTACTCTCTCTGTTTTAAACGGGTGGTTTCTATTAAAGTATTTTTGTTGGTTTTATATAATGTTTTTATTGTACAATAACCTACCATGTCTCTATGGGGAAGCATTTTATATGTTCAGGCTTATTAGCAATACTTATTGTTTCAGAAGGGGGGATTGGCTCATTTGCAAGCTGAAGGCACAACGATGTTATGTGCTCCATTTTTCCTGAGCTTTAGGTTGGGAGAACAGAAGAGTAATAGTGAACCAGATCCTGAGGAGTCACTCTTAGTATTATTTTGCATAAATAGTAGTATTTGTGCAAAAAATAGAATAATTATGTATAAATAAATAAAATCTGCCCTGAAATGTATGCCATCAATAGTGCTATAATAGAGAGAAACATTTGAAAACTGGGTCCTGCCTTTGCTAGGCAAACAGAAGACTTATCCTTTCTACCAGGAAGGGCTTCTAGCAGTTTGGAGAGACAAATAGGAGTGATGCAAGGAGGAGAAAAGGCAGCTGATTATCTGTGTTTCTCAGTTGGGAAAATGAGCCAGGGAGAGATGAAATAGCTTGGTTCAGATCATAGTAACAGAGTAAGGGACTGATTACAGGTCTTAAAACACATTTCTTAAAAACAGGACAGCCCCACCTCATGAATTTGGGTTTCACTTTATACTCTTTTACAGCAAGGGGCAGAGAGTGCTGGGGAGGATGAAAGGAGAATTCCACCTGGTTTTGGTACATTGGGAGTCCTGACAAATATAGTCTCTGAACTCAAAATAGGAGAGAAACTTTATTCTGTCTCAGGCATGGACTTTTCTGTGATTTTCTGTGTCCTTGTGGCGCAACTAGTCAGGCAGGGGAAAGAGATCCTTCTCAAAGCAGGGTGCTCATGCCGTTTGCTTGCAACTCCCCAAGGACAGAAAAAAATGAGGAGCTCTCTACTGTGTTAGTAAACAAAGGCAGAGGCACAAAGGAGTCATTTGCCCAACTTCTTTACCAGAATTAAGTTCAAAGTGGTGACACTTAAAACGCAGACTTGACTAACTGCTGGAAATGAGCTCAGAGCGTGAAAGGAAAAGCAATAGCAAGGAGCCTGTCTTCAGTAGAAAGATATGCTGAAGATACATTAAGCCATGTGTTACAGGCTTTTATTGTCTTAACCCTGGTTAAGAGAGTTGTTCAGCGTTGCACATTGGCTTCTCCTTCACAGCAACCAAGCCTGAAGCAGGACAGGAAGAGGGCAGGAGGGAGAACCCAGGGCTTGGCCCAGCACAGGGACTCCAGCCCTGAGGCAGCAAACGCACAAATGTGGGAGCCAGGGAGCCCTCCTGAGCTCTTGGGATGTCTTTTAGCCTATGAGCATGTAAATATGCAATCTAGGGGACAGATCCTGGTCCTCTTTTGTAAATTTATATCTACATTAATTTCTAAACCTACATAAATAAGGAACTTGCAGAGGAAAGTATCCCATTTCTGAGGGAGGCGGAATTGGTTTTGAATAAATCTTTCTTTCAAGGTCTATTTTTTCCTTCCTTGAAGGGCTGGATGGCACTCATCCTTGTGCTGGATGATGGGAGAGGATAAGCCCTTGTCTCTGTCCATTTGCCCTTTTGCTTCTACCCTTCTGTTTTCTTGAGACTCTCTTAGATTACAGTCCACTCATTTTTAGCTTAGCAGTATAGATTGTGGCACCACTAGTGTTTCTCCTTCATCTTTTAAATGCTAGAAATTTTTATAAAGGCTTTGCTGAGTTTTCCTGCTACATTATCCCGGGGAGTATCTCTGAAGTCACTTAGGATCAGAGACATATTTAGGAGTCTAACTCTATTGTCACTTTCTAAGTCCTGTTAAAATCAAATATGAATGAGCAGATCGGGGCCTTAATTTCATATGAAAAAGTTACCTTGTTTCTCAATATCCTTACTGACATGCATCACATCAGCATTGTAAAAAAATGCATGTATCAGTCTGGTGGAAAAACTGGACTGAGTAGAAGGGGTTGCTTAGACTATTCTCAGCACAGTACTCAGCAAAGTAGGATATTCCTCAGACCATGGTTCTTCAGAGAGGACACCAAAAAAAAAAAAAAGAAGAAAACAAGATATAGTCAGATTTCTTTTTCGTTCCCCAAATAAATCTTCCTCTTTCAGTTAGAAAAATGCTGCCTGCTCCTTAGGTGCATTCAAGACTGGGCAAAAAGTCAATCTCAGTGCTCTTACTTCTGTACCACAGCTCTAATGCCCGCAAAGAGGCTGAATGGCCAGGCAGGACTTGAAGGGAAGTGAAAGCAGCCCTGGGCTCCGGCAGCTGCTCGGCAGCTTTCTGTGAGCTGCAAGGAAGGTGCGTGCCGACCTCGCCTGGCCTCCGCACCGTGAGGGCCCTGAGCCTCCAAGTAGGACTGCTCTTTGATTTATGAGCGGCACTTTTAATTTCTTTTGAGGCCCAATTTGCCTGTGCTATGTTATGTAGTATTCTCAGGAAATATGGCCTGAACCTATTACAGTCAAGAGGAGTTTTGGCTTTGCCTTAGTAAGGTTTGGGGAAGCTTTGCAAAAAGGCAGGATTTAGTGAGAATACTGGTTATAAAGAATCAGGCCAGAAGAGAAAATCCCAATTCCCTCAGTGAATGAGTGATTATTCCGATCCATCCAAGAGCTCTCTGAGACTCTTACATTCTTTCAAAAGTCGTGTCTTTATGTGAAGCAATTTTTCTAAAATGTGTATTTCTTTTCTGTTTTTTTCAGCATAACCACTGCTTTTAAATCACTATGGCTGTTCACTGAGTAAGGTGCTATTTAACATGAGGCTGAGTGGCAGAATTGGGCCCTCAGTGAGCAGAGCGAAAGCAAATGTGGCGGCCTCGGTGCCTCTAATCTGTGAGGACAGAGGTGGACAACAAGATAGAGTCAGAGCTCGGTTCTTCTATATTTAGCTCCAGGCATCCTCACTATCTGCATGCCGTTTGTGAGCAGTGGAATCGCATCCGTTCTGTTTGCATTCGCCGGAGTTCCTATATCTTGCAAATTTTTTAAGAGAACCTGGAGTCGATAAGTAGGAAAACTGGAAATAACTCTTTACCCTCAGAAATAAGAGCATGCTGGTTGCCCTGTTGCTCATCTGTGGGGCATGCCCATAGATGTGACAACAGATTCTGCCTTGTTTTCTGCACAGCTTGCTTTGGAGCAGTCAGGAAGGCACTAAGTAAACTGGTGAACTGTGTGGAGTTGTGCTGGTTGGGAACAGCCTGTGGGTCAGGACCATTTCAGTAGTTTCTCCACATGCACAGGGCACGGGGACTTCTTGCATGCGCTTCCCCTCTTGGGCCCTGCGTTCTGGCACGAGGCTGGAGCTAGGCCAGAGGTCCTGCCGTAGGGGCAACCTTCAGTCTGGTGGCAATACCCACGCGAACGGATTGAAAAGTGTTAAATTCAGTGAGTTCGGTACAATCTATGAATTCAAAAATAATTAACAAAGATAATTAACTTTCTAAGGGAAACTAGATGATTTGTAAGGAAAAACTGGAGAAGGGATTGAGCATTATTTATCCCATTGATTCTTTTAAGAAGGTCAGTTTAAACTTCTGTTACCAAACTACGGTAAGAGCATTAAGCACATCTGCTTTTTTTCCTGTCCATGTCTGATTGTTTTTAGACTGTGGTTATGTCAACATAATTTTATGGAAGCACCTGAGCATGCCTCAAAAATCAATAATTCATTGAGCAAATAGTAACTGGAGTTGGAGCTAAAGTAACTGAGGTATAGGCTCATTAAAGGAAGCATTTAACAGTGTTACTGTTGATCCAGTCATTACATTACATTATAGTGTTGCCACTGCTGGCAAGGTGCTAGTATCTCAATTCTATGTTTGGAGAGAGTCTTTGTCTTATTTTTTGGTAGTAGTTTTGTTTGTGTTATGGCTGTATGGGAGGCAACCATGCTTTAGACCAGCAGGGGAGCAGATGAAGGCAAATGAGGTGACATTTGTAGGAAGAAATGTTGTTTATTAGACCATCTAATACAGTTAGGGAAGAAAAGACATCAAAGGCTTGTGTGCCCTCTCTTTTCAGCAAAAGTAGTTTGTCTAATAAAACATATTGCATATTCCTATAAACCCTGCCTTGCTCATACCCGCAGTCCATCCCAGCTGCAGCAACCTTGCTGCAACAACATGTGGCTTCAGAGAGGCACAAGCTGAGTGCAGAGGAGCAAGGGCGCAGCACGGATTGACCCAGGTGCAGCTCACTGACTAACTCCACTGTTAAGAGAGCGGAGGTTTTCTAGCATGCATTCTCTAAGAAGAAAGTTTTAATAAAGAACTTGTAGGACAACCGTGTATAGATTTGCGGATATTTACAGGAAAGTCACCTGAAGTTTGAGGTGCAGCATCAGGGAAAGGAGGAAGCTACGTTTGGAAGGCAGTGACATCCTCCTCATGTCCGCTCGCGCGAGTGGCGAGAGTCTGTGCTTTGCAATCCCCTCCAAGCTCCCAGAAAGGTCAAGTTTGCCTTCACGGCTTTCTTCCCACTGAAGAAAGCCACTGAAGCAGAACAGTGGTCCTGGCAGTTTCCTGACTGAACATTAGGAATATCTAGAGACAAAAAGGTAGAGCTGGTAATTGAATCTCTTCCTGCCTGCTTCTACATCCAACATTTTCTGCCTGGGTGTGAGCTACGGTCTTCAAATCAGGCCCATGCCCATAAACTTGCAGGTAGCCCATCTGCTGACGTCTGTCCCCAGAGCTCCTGGTCCCGGCTTCTCCCTTCACCTCAAAGCACATTTCAGCTTCACTGTGTCTCTAGCCTCCTTTTTTTGTGAAGTGTTTTTTCAAAATTATGCTTCAGTGTTTTTTTTCCATACCTGCTTGTATTTAATACAGTGTATGAATGCTGTGTAGGCTGATCATGGCCTCAGAAATATTCATAAGAAATTTTGCTAAAATTAATGGGAATTGTGAAGGAGGCAAAATTTGATTATTTGTTTTTCTTAGGCTATGCTCTTTAGGGCAGTTCACATTCCTTATAGCGTGCAGCTAGCCAAGGTGACAATACTTGATGGAAAATGAAGCAATTGCCAGATATTTTCCATTCCAGTTAATAAGTCCCTTGCTCTGTGTCAGACTGGAGCTTATATTGGGGGCAGGCAAGGATTCGATTTTATTTTATGCTGGAAATATATTTCCAGTGTTCTTTTACAAAAAAAAAAAATGTGGGCAGTTCAGTCTTCATATTTTTAATCCTTAAATTCTTTCAAAGGCTACCACCGCTTCTGTGCCAAATGTTGAATGATTGCATAATATGAATACAAGTTCAGTATGGATTAAGTATAGCAAAGTCATTTCATTTGAGACCTTCTGTAATCACTTGATACAGTATGTTTAGTAAGGTTTACAGTACAGAAAGATGGCCAGTGTGCTAATTCAAGATTTGAATAAGCATGTTACTTATTAGGTGAAACTGTGGGTATTTTATGTTGTTTTACAAGGCTGTTTTACATACAAAATAATGATATATATGCAAAACCTAAGTCCCATGACAAAGTTTCTGACTCACTGAGTTTTACAGTTTCCTGTTAAGAAATGCTTCTTTCGTACATGTCAACAGTGCTTTCAGTTATTCTGTTCAGTTTGTTTTTATAGGCTTAAAAAACATCTTCCTATTTTTTCCCTTTGCTTTCTCAAATATTTTTTCTTAATTTATTGATACAATACTGATCCATGTTTGGAAACAATACGTAACAATATAAATTATATTTTAAATTTTTCAAAGGTATTGCTTTATTGTTGATTTGTCCAGTGTGGCATCCATCATATGGTATATTAATGAATATTATATTTCATGGGCTAGTATAAGTGCCCTTTATTCTGGATTATTACGGACATTAGAGGGAAAAGCACTGGAAAGCTCAGATAAAAAATTCAGTGGTTCTCCAAAGGCTTCTCATCTTTTCCTCACTGCTGCTTTTTGGAGGTTATTTTTGTTTGTTTGCTTGCTTTGTTTTGTTGTTTGATTTTACTGCTTATGGAAAATGCCAGATTAACCACTGTGGTGTATCTGTCTACAACTGTTCCCAGTGACTCCTGGAGAAAATTCAAGATTCTGCTTTGGATATACCAAAGCCAGATATAAGCCCTTTTTTTTTTTTTTTTTTTTTTTTTTTTTCCCCATCTCTTTTTTTCCCAGTGCCAAAAGTGGTAGGTCTCCCAAGGTTTTGGCAAGACTATTGCTGCCCATGAGTAGTTTTAGCAGATAATGGGCAAGCAACTGGCACAAATCTGCTAAAGACATTTGATCGTTTTACATTTTCTGCAATGTTTGGCTTAGGGAGACAATGTAGAGAGAAGATAATGTCTCATTACAGCCAACTGGTTAATATATAGCACATGGAATTACAAATTGCAAATACTACTGGCACCTTCACATACCCAGCGCATGTCTATAAAGAGCAGAATCCTTGCAAGGGAAGACCAGCTAAAGTAAACCAAGTCCTTGGGCCTTCCTGCATCCTTGGGTCTGAGTGTCTAATATGTAGATTTTGTTTTTTAACTTTTTGCCAGTATCAAGTGCCAGAACGTCATTACTTGTATGTCCTTCGTTAGAGCAGGAAATCCTTTCAGTAGGAAACTGTAAAGCAGTAGTTAAATGTCAAAGAAAATAAAGAAGACACCGTGAGTCACCTATTGACAAGGGGACTATAGAACCACTATTGTAAAAGCACTATTGCTGAAAAGAGGGACTGCATACGTAAAATACCAAAATTGCAAACTGCAAAAGAATGTCATTTGCATCCTATCTCAATTCAATATATATATATCCATGCTTAAAGAAACTCGTATCTCATTATTGACATTATTATTATCATTATTATTATTATTATCATTTATTTATTTGAATACCTCAGTAACTTGCTAGGTACTTTACAAGTGGGTGAAATGCATATTATCTGCCCTAGATAACATGCAATTTTTCTTCTCTGTTATTATTTTTCAAATTATTCCACAGAGTCATAGTCTGCAGTTACAGTATGCCATTAGCTAAAATTTCAAACATCATAAACATGGAATTAAGATTTCAGTCAGCAAGAAGAAAAAGATGAGGTATGACTGAGTCAGAAGCTGTTTGTCTCCTTACAGATAAACATCTTAATAATTAGCAGTTAGAGGAAAGAACAAAGCGCTCCAAACTAGATTTAACATTTAATCACTTGTACATAAAATGTAGTGTTCAAGCTGAATTTTTAAAAGTGTCGATCTTTAAGAGTGAGGGGAATCCTTGCTCGATTCGATTGTGTAGAGCAGGAAGTTTGGCTGTGTCCAGCGCTCCCTTGGGGCTGGGAAGGTGTCCAGCGTTTAGCAGGTGCTAAAGAAGGGCTGCAAATGTGTAGACACTAGTCCTTCCTCCCCAAAGGACAAAAAAAAGGAGTCAGCAAACAGGGTGAGGAGAGAGGGAAGCACTGATCTCTGTCGATAGAGCTTCATAGAGCTGTTCCAGTTTGTTTCTGGTCAGCTCCCAGCCAAGAGCAGCCACCACCTGGGTTATGTCTTACAACCAGGAGCCAGGTTGCAGCCTGGCTTCTGCTGGGTCTTTCAACAACAGAGCTAAGTAGAGCCCTTTGATTTTGACTCCTAGTAAAGCTGCAGTTCAGCCCTAGAAACAGCATCACACCCCAGTACATGAGTTCTGGCTCCACAAAATGTACAAACACAGGCGCATGCTCTGTCAAGCAAACCTGCTGTTAGGATCTATTTAGGGGGAGACCTGTTTATTCTAATAATTTTATCCCTTTTAGGGGGGTTCTGTTTTTTTCTTCTCCTTTTCTATGCATTGTCAGCATAGTTTATGATGTTTAAACAATAGTCATTTATTTTCAACCTATTTAAAAGACATTATACTCACAACAAAATACTATTATTACTTTCTTATTATCCCCAGAACAGGACCCTCTCATAAAAATAAAAATAAAAAAAAAATCTCACCCCAAGCCATATCTTCTAAAGCTGAAATCAAGTTTACTGGCTGACAGTTTAAGTTACTGCCATTTTACTTTTTAACTACCTGCACTTCTTTGCTGTATACACTTGATATGGGAATATTGGTTTTGTAAAGAATTTTGCTATAGTAGTTGTTTACTATGCGAACTTGGGCTTTAGATTGCACTAGCAAAAATACATAACAGAAACTAAACTAATCATTGTGGAAAACCAAAAGAATCAACTGCCTTTTGAGGAGCAAGGTCTGAGAGGACAAAAGCTACTTCTACTCAAGCAGCACCCTTGTAGCTTCTTTTCTAATCCAGGAATTTTAGGAGGAGTTTGCATAGCTACAGCCACATCACTTCCTGAGCATGATGAGAACATTGCATCTTAATACCTTTTGTAACAGAAGTTCCTATAAGAAGTTGCTGTGACACTGTAGCTTTCATGCATACCTCTCTGAGGGCTAGGTAGGGAGATCTCTGTGTAATCTGTGTAGCAGCTAGCCCCGTTTTCCTGAAGGCAGGCTTTAAACAGCGGCAGCCCAAATCCCATGCCCAGAGGTGAAGCGTGGCCTCTGTGGAAGAATTGTTTGAAAGCAGGAAGTGAGAGGAAAACTAGGGACTAACAGAAGTTTTGGCATTACAAAGCTTGCTTGGGGTGATACACAGTTGCCACTTCCAGGATGGTTGGTACGCACAGACTCTGCTCCTCCACGGTTCCCTGGGCAACACAATCTGCCCTCCTCGCAGCTGCAAAGGGGAATAATGGAGGATGGAGAGGAGTGAAGACACCGCGGCCAAACTCTGTTGTAGTCCCTGTGCTGGGCTGCTGCTAAGCCGCACAGTGGCTGTCTAATGGGAGATATACAATAACATGTCCGGTGCTGAGCCAGCAAAGGTGACAAATCACTCCTTTTGGATGAACTTTGCTTGAACTTTGCTCGTTATAATGTCAAAACACACCTCCATCCCAAAAGTTACCCGCCTCCGAGGTACGACCACCCCTCACTGAGCATGCGCTCTAGATTTTCGGTTGACTGTACCTTTAAATGAAAGCGAGAAACTTTTTCACCAATCAATAACAATATTAAGTATGACTCTAGTCACTCAAGCTCCACCTGAATGTAAAGAAAAGTATAAAAGGTGAACTAAGGATGTAAAGGAGAGGGGGAAGAATCCATCGTAACTCCTTGGTCAGTTGACAGGCTGAGCCCCCTTCCCTCCCCTCCCGCTGGGACGCTGTCTGAGGAGACTGAGAAGTGAGAGGGAAGAATCCATCATAAATTCTGGATCAGTCGATGCGCTGATCCCCCTTTCCTCCCCTTGTATCGGGACGCCGCCTGAGGAGACTCGAGACCAAGAGCCCTCTCCCATCTTCTGGGGTGAGTGATGATTGCACATTTGTACATCAGAGCTAGCTAAAAACCCCACACTGTAGTAGAGAATTTCCTGTACTGACATCCGAAACCTGCTTTGTAAATGTTGCATTTGAATAAATCATACTGTTTGTGAACATGACTACTTGTTTGGGGGGAGGCGATCGGACCTACAGTTGACAGACTGTTCGTGAATCTGATACTGCCAGAGTCGAGCTTATAGTTGATCACACTACTTGGGAACTCGATTTGCTCCTAGGAAGGCCATCGGACCTACGGTCCCCAGACTGTTCGTGAATCCGATACTGCCAGAGTCGAGCTTATAGTTGATCACCCTATTTGGGAACTCGATTCGCTCCTAGGAAGGCCATCGGACCTACAGTCCACAGACTGTTTGTGAATCCGATACTGATTTGATATCTCCTTCCCCCCCACCACCACCACTACCACTACGGCTTTCAAACTGCAACATTTCACAGCCTCCCTCTCTGCTGGAGGCGTTCGCAGCTCCCTGCTTCACTGGAGCCCATGGCGTTGACAGGCACCAAGGAGGCTCTGTGCTAGCTGTGCCTTGTAGAAGCAAAGCAGAAGGGCCTGCAAGCAGGCGCACAAACTAAACCCCATTGCTCAGGCTCCTGCACACCAGCCATGAGCACTCTGCAAGTCATTCTCAGTCTCTCTGAAGAGTTGCATGATACCTCATGGGAAATAGTGTATTCTGCACTCATCTGGCACTCATAGTCCCAGGGAATGTCTTGTTACTCTACTGAAAATCTCTTATGTATTTATTGTGCATAGAGCTTTGCAGTTACCCATTATTTGTCTCTGTGGAGGCTGGAAATGAAGTTTTTGTCTGTTGGGACATGAAGGGTCTCACCAGAAGACTTCAGAAGTCAATGGAAAGACTCACTGGGACCCGACTTAGTTCCAGGGCAGGAATGTCCATCATTTCATTTATATGTGAGTTGCTCCTTTCAGGAATACAAGATAATGCTAATACATTTAAATATGTAATATTTAAAACTAAGTAAATATAGCCCATAATAAAGCCCAAATTATGATATGAAATTAAGCTGAAACAATAAATTATTAGTTTGTCCCTACATGCTTACCAAATGAGCATTACGGTATTCTATTTAAAAGCATGAGATATGGAATTAAATATTGTCAAATATTTATGTCAAGTGCTTAAAGAAGGAAAACCTCTTCTAATACTTTATAATGTATATGTTTTCTTTTCACTAGTGTCTTCTTTAAAAATAGTAACCACAGATTTTGTAATCTCTCTGGATACAGAAGATTTATTAGTACAGTACTTAGAAATGTGAAGAGGTTTCTATTGCTGTATTTACTAGTGCATTTAGTTTTTGAAGGCTGCTGTTCTACAGGTCAGCTTTCAGGAAAGGCAAATATCTTTGCCCACAGTTTCTCTGTTTTCAATAGTGGTGCAGTTTTGTGTAGGGTGGAGGAATGGCAACTTTGCAAGACCTTCCCCACAACCCAGTCGGTAGTTTTCCATGTACATTCTCAGTTCAGAGCAGCTTTTTCACTCACGCCTAAGAAGTCTGTTCAAGATCTGGATTCTGAAGAATAGTGACAGACATGTTAAGGACCTAATTTTCTCGTAGAAAATGCAGTAGTTCAACCTACAGTGGCATAGCATAGCTCAGCCAAACTGACTTTGTTATATTCTTTACTTGAAAGTAACATCCTTTCAATCAGTGCTGTAATATCCAGTGCTCAGTTAGTTGTAATAGTATTGCAAAAAAACGATGTATCAGAAGTCTGTTGCATTCCTAGGCATCTACACCACAAACAGAGAAATCCTAAGGCCTTTTACTGACTTTTATAAGGGTTGAATTCGAATTGTTGGTGTACTTGGAGTTAAATTGCTTTCATAGGATGGAAATATTCTGCCAGATGACTTTGAAATTGCCATGCTCATGTGCATGCCAAAGCCATAATAAAACAGGTCCCTTGAACCAGATGTCAGAAATACCTTTTTACCAGACAGCTATATCATTTATTCTCCAAAAGTGTAATTTGTTTTAGAGAAAAGTTATTTCTAAAAGTTTTATTGGCATAATAAAGGCAGTTCATCACATAATTCTGTAATTCATCATATACATAGCACTGTTTGATGAATATATATTTTCTTGCCAAATACTTGTATACTTGCCAAATTGTTACAGTGAATTAGATATTTGGCTGTCTTCATTGACTTCAGTAAAGTTACCCCAAAGATGAAATTGGCCCAGTGTTTGTGAAATGATAAATAAGAGCTAAGTAAAATGTTTCCTAATGAGATGTAGGGATGTCTTGTGGGCTAAGTTCTCCTATTAATTAGACAGAAACTATCAAATACACTTTTATATTATTATCCAGACTTAGATTAAAACAAGGACTTCAGAAGCACTCGTTTATTTTGTGAGCTGTATTCATTTTGTTTTTCAGACCAGAACATATCAGATTTTAATTATATTTAGTTTTTCTCCTATTCCTCAATTTTTCCTAATTGAAAATTTCATTTAAAAAAGTAAAGCATTTAGGAAACTTTAGAGGTTAAGTAGTTGCAATGGAATGATTTGAACTGGTTGTTATGAAAAAGGCTGAATTAGAAAAGCAGATTCTGTTTCTGGCCTGGAATGGGCATCATGATAGTTGAGCAGAGCTTTGGAATGAGGAAAGAAAATGGTAAAGGGCAGGAGAAGAAAAATTAAAAGTCTTTGTATGACAACTATTGTTTACTTTAAATGCAAAGGATATTCTTTTGAAGTGAATATTTTGTTAAGTGTTAAGCCAAAACCAAAATTAAATGAATGGAAAGAAAGTAAAGACTTTGACTCCCTGATGAATTTTTTGAATTCCTGTGGAAAGTTTGATGGCTTGTCTTTCTCCTTATAAATAAACTATTGTGGTTTTAAGACGTGTTGAGTCTTGGTTTATTTAATTTGGAATAGCCAGAAGAAAGAGACCCAGTAGGTACTATACAATATATTGACAGTCAAAGTAAACTGTGGTCAGCATAATACAGTGAGCTGCTTATGCTCCAGAGATAGAGATGTTTATAGATTTCTATAAAAGAGGCTTGTGTGCATGTCGGGTTTTTTCAGCAGCACAGGTGAGGATGTGTTGTCTGATGTTTGGAGCTGTTGCATTGCAGTGATGGGTCCTAGCTAGCAGAGATGCTCTCACCAGAGCCAAGTCCTTGCCCATTGAACTAAAATTCTGTTTCGTTCCATATGGTCGAGTTGTCCTGGTGGTGCTGAGCGTGGGGTCAGTACAGGGAGAATTGTGTGCTCTGTATCAGTGTTGACTGAGTGACTGAGTAGTAGGGTTTTATTCTTCTCAGGTCTTTCAGCATGATACATGATGTTTATCAAACCAATGTTCTACTAGCTGATATTTTATTTTTCATTTGTTCAAGGAGTGTCCTTGCTTTGTACATTTCCCCATGTCTTTCCTATCTGGTCAGGAGTATTCCCTGGTGCCTTTTAGTGGGCTGGAAAGCCAGAATTTTTGAGAGTGTGTGTTCAGAACACCAGCCCTTGAAGGTAGGACTGTGCATGTTCCTTGCTCGGTGTTGTGACCAGAACAATGGACAAGCGTAAAGCTGGGTGGAATTATCCTTCTTGGATCCATTTGTGAATAGTGTGCGTCTTGCCCCATCTCTCTCGGGCCCGGCTGGAGTTAGCCAGGGCAGTAGTGCTGGGGGCAGGTGTAGGCCTGTGTGTTGCCCTGCGTGTGCCACCGCCGCCATTGGCCTCACAGGCGGCTCTGTGCAGCCCCAGACGCGCACCTGTGTCACTTCTGCAATCTGCTTTGCCACGCAGCTGCACAAGCAGCTGCATGGGCATGGGGGAAGCAGTGACGTGGGGCAGCGTGGGATGGTGGTGGGGACTGCTAGCAAATCATAGAATCATAGAATGCTTAAGGTTGGGAGGGACCTCTAGAGGTCATCTAGTCCAACCCCCCTGCACACGCAGGGTCACCTAGAGCACGTGGCACAGGACTGTGCCCACGCAGGTTTGGAAGATTTCCAGAGAAGGAGACTCCACAACCTCTCTGGGCAGCCTGTTCCAGTGCTCTGTCACCCTCACTGTTAAGAATTTTTTCCTTAAGTTCCTGTGGAACTTTTGGTGTTTCAGTTTGTGGCCATTACCTCTAGTTCTGTCGGTGGCCACCACTGAAAAGAGGCCAGCACCATCCTCCTCACTCCCTCCCTTGAGGTGCTTATAGACACTGATCAGGTCCCCTCTCAGCCTTCTCTTCTCCAGGCTGAACAGGCCCAGCTCCCTCAGCCTCTCCTCATACGGCAGATGTTCCAGGCCCCTGATCATCCTTGTAGCCCTGAGCTGGACTCTCTCCAGCAGCTCCACATCCCTCTTGTACTGTGGGGCCCAGAACTGGACACAATACTCCAGATGTGGCCTCACCAGGGCTGAGTAGAGGGGCAGGATCACCTCCCTCGACCTGCTGCAGACGCTCTTCTTAATGCACCCCAGGATCCCATTGGCCTTCTTGGCCACAAGAGCACACTGCTGCCTTATGGTCACCTTGTCATCCACCATGACACCCAGGTCCCTCTCTGCAGAGCTGCTCTCCAGAAGGTCAGTCCCCAGCCTGTACTGGTGTCTGGGGTTATTCCTCCCCAGGTGCAGGACCTTGCACTTGGCCTTGTTGAATTACATGAGGTTTTTCACCACCCAGTTGTCCAGTCTGTCCAGGTCCCTCTGGATGGCAGCGCAGCCCTCTGGGGTATCGGCTACTCCTCCCAGTTTGGTATCATCAGCAAACTTGCTGAGAGAGCACTCCATGCCTTCATCCAGGTCATTGATGAATAAATTGAACAGGACTGGACCGAGGACTGGCCCCTGGGGGACCCCGCTAGCTACAGGCCTCCAACTAGACTCGGCACCGCTGATCACCACCCTCTGAGCTCTGCCATCCAGCCAGTTCCTAATCCACCTCACTGTGCACTCATCTATCCCACACTTCCGGAGCTTGCCCAGGAGGATGTTGTGAGGGACGGTGTCAAAAGCCTTGGTGAAGTCAAGATAGACGACATCCACCGCTCTCCCCTCATCTATCCAGCCGGTCATTCCATCATAGAAGGCTATCAGGTTAGTCAAGCAAGATTTCCCCTTGGTGAATCCATGCTGACTACTCTTGAAATAACACACATCCTTATTTAGAAGGAGGGTAATTGATCCAACATGCAACCGAGCATGAAACGAGGGATGAACATGATCTACAGGCCCTAGTGCACATACAGTTTGTTGCCAAACACCCGTCCTGGGGAACTTTACACATAATTCTTTCCTGAGGCAATACATTTAATTATCATCTGTCTCTTGGTCTTATCAGCTTCTCTCTAGCAAGTGCAGAACCATGGGAATGGCTCGGCACGTTTGGTGTTGCTACTTCAGGAAGGTCTGACACTCATCAAAATCTGTCCTCCATCATGCACTTTTCTCTGAGAAGGGGATAGACTAACGCAGGAAATGCACCATGGGAACAGAAGGGCTTTGCTGTCAAGTGGTAACAAGAGGTTGGGACACGAGCGTTGACAGTGACAGAGACACCCTAGTATTTGGTTTTGCCTGTTTTCTTCACATTTTGTGCATAAGCCTTGACTCTGTTGAACTGATTCTTTAGAGGGACAGCTCTACTTTGGCAACAAAACATATGCCAGATCTCCCACCTTTGTTTTTCTGTGGGGTTCTTTGTGTCACCCAATGCCACCAAAGGGCACCCTTTTCCAAACAGCTTGTCAAGGCAAAAGGCAGTCAAGATCCACGGGGCAACTGCTGCTTCCTACCGAGGCAGAATATATGACCCATACTGCTTGGAGAACCCATATTAGCTACTGCAGCTATTCTTCTTCCCCCACTTTCCCTGCAGAGTAGCTAGAGAAGCACAGAGCCTGTGCTGGTGGATTTGCCCCTAAAAGCACCTAGCATCTCTGTGATTGTCAGTGATAGCATATGTTCTTTGAAAGCTCTAATGTTGATGATTAAGCCTTAATAAAAGCAAATAAGGTGGTGTCTGTTTGTGCCCCAGTTACCCAAGCAGATATCTACCTGGCATCTTGTAAATTAATCTGGGTGTTTATGCTGTAGATCATGATGGATGTGTTGCTATAGCAACCTTCATTTTTTCCATTTTTTTTCCTGCTAATTATCCTAACATCACCACCAGCTACTAAATCTTTGAATTCCTAATGAATGCATGCATGTGAAAGGCAGTTTCTTGATATATCTCTCTTACTATATCAGCAAGAGAAGATAATTAAAGATTAATGGATATTGTTTATTTAGGGTTTATTGGAGCTCATCATTCTGGTACATGCTTATGCACCCAGGCGATCTGCCCGGTTGTACCTGGCCCATCGCTCATCCTGCTGTCCTGCTCCAACTGTTGCTAAATCGTCGGTCAGATGCTCAGTGCTCTCCCCACCGACTTCCAGCCTCCGCTTGCTTGCAGTTCAGGCCCCTGACCTCAGCTCTCGTCACTGGTGTCATTGTCACAATACCTATGAGCACAGCCTCTTTCTGTTTTGTTTTGTTTCTGTTTCTTAGTAACTGATACATGCATTAGCCTGGAAAGGTGGATGTTCTCTTTGTTTGAGGAGCAGTAGCCCCATGCCTTCTATGCCTCTTTTGCATGGTTGTAATCACTAGGTACAGCTGTGATTTGGATTCAGAGTTACAATGCCAGGAGCCAAGTTCTTCAGGAGGAGCCTTAACATGTGAGTCTTCATCTGACCTTGGTGGCATCCCCTTTCCTCTGGAAATTCGGTGTTAAATCTCTTGCTCCCTGGGTTGCCATTTGTGGCACCCTGATATTTTATAGTTGCAAATGTGAAAAAATGAATATGAATATGATGAAAGTTAAAACGAACATAGAAACAAAGATCAACTTTGATGTCGTCCCAAGAAAACAGTAAAGGAAGCAAGTATTCTTTTCTTCTTGAATTTGACTGGTTATTCTGTAAATTTTATTTATTTTTGTTCTTAAAAGTAAGCTGAGATACAGGCTATATAAAGCGCTGCTTAAAGTTTTTGGGTAAAAGAATCTAACAGAATGGAGGAATGAGGAAAGCTAGAAAAAGCAATGGCAATCAGGAAGCCATAAATGTGTCTGTGGTTTTAAGGCATTTTCTTGTCTTTACATTGTAATTAAATCTAGACTATGTGTTGTTTTTATTCCCCACTTAACATCTCTACCTGGCTGCTATGTATACACTTAGCAGGCAGGATTTGTGTTTCACTGAATTTTGCATGGGTCTAAAATGAGAGTAATTGCACTGATAGCGCTGAGATCTAGATCGGAATCTAGAGTATTGATTCTATATATTGGAAAAGCCTCACAGTTTTATGAAGTAATTGCAAATCAGAAATATTATGGAAAAAATTACTTACAAGAATTACTTCCTAGCTGAGACCTTGAATATCATTTCAGTAAAGGGTGAAGTTTGAATGTCGCATTACGTGCTCCTGTAATTGGAATTTGAATACACAAAGGCTAGCAGTTCTTCATTAATGTTTGTAACAGTATAAGTTGGAGAGCACTGGTGTTTAGGATATATATTATGTCTACCTAATATAATTACTTGTCATTATACTCTGCAGTAAGTAATAAAACAATTAGGCAGCTTCTCAAATTTATTAAGGTAGCAGTAGCACAGCAACCTTCTGTTCCTTTGTTTACTGTGTGGATCCTGAGGGCTGGCAGCATAACATTGTGCCACAGTCATGACTTGAAAATCCTTTTTGCACAATGAGCTGATGAAATTTAGTGTTTTTTCTTTCTGGGTTTTCTGCATGTGGAGATCAAGTACTTCATAGGGCAGAAGTCAGAATTGTGCAGGAAAAGGCACAATTTCTCAAAGTGAACACGAGGAACTAGAGTCAATACATTTACAGCAGACATGGTTTTTCTCCATGTGCACATAGGAAAATTCTGTCACATATCTATTGTTTTATCTAGCAGTCATATTAAATAAACACTCCAAAGCTACGCAAGTGAATTTTGCCCTTATATGGGTGTTACCAGGTCATCAGTGAAGTGCCCTCATTAAAGGAAAAAAATAAGATTAGATTCACTGAGAAGCTACGTTGAACCTCAGTGCTACATTTCAATCTAAACTAAATTTAATTCAAGCCTGGAACAAGTTAGTTTCAAGTGGAAATGTCTGTGTCTGTTTTTGCATACCTTCCACCATAAACCAAGAAAAGACTGTTCCAGCTGAGTTTTGCTTTGAGTTTCTTAGTTCATATGAAACTCAAAATGAAACTCATGATTGTGCGAACTGAAACTGGGAAAAAAAATGAACACAGCTTTAGACAGTGTGTTACTTGCAGAGCAACTGTGTCATCACAAGCATGCAGGGCAGCGCTTTGGTTTTCATGACATACATGTACAAATAGCAAAGATTATCCCGGTTCCTTTGTGTTTTAATGGACTCCTATGCAAACGTTAGGTAGAATCCCATTTATCTCTTGAGTATAAATTGTGGACATCTACTGAATATATCTGTGGGATTTATACATAAGGGAAACAACTCTGCCATGCTGTGAAGCTAAGAGTTTCACAAGCTTGGGAGCAATATGCTACTTAACAGTGCAAGCTTCTTTTCTTACACACACTTTCAAGTACATTTAGAAAGAATTTCTCTGATATATTATTAGTGGACATGTGAAAAAGTGGGTGAATGTTTATAATAATAATTCTCGCTACTCCATCCACCTCTATCTCTCTCCTTAATTCTCTCACTAGTGAAGACATTAGCTACTCATAGCCCTCCTACTGATTTCCTATTTTATTATCATATGTGTTAGAATAGCTCTATGAAGCCCCACAAAGGTTTGCACTAGGTAAACCCTACGTCAGCTGAAATGCTCTATCTCTTGTAGTCACTTGAAAAATGACACTGTGACTCCTACCCACAGAATTTATATTGTACGTAGGGTGAATAGGACCCCGCGTCCAAATCACGGTGCCCTCTCCTCTAGACCAGGGCTTCTCAGCGCTGACGTGGTCTGACCAGAGAACATGGTGTGACTCCTGCTGCGATAAGGGAAGAAGAGGTTTTAATATCAGTGAAGCATGAAGTAAGACATGGACTTAAATGGATGAAAAGGATTGTGCCAGGCTCTGTTGATGTGAGAGTAGGATTGGGTTTCTCATGTTGTGGCCTGCAAGGGTGTCTTTCCTCTATAAACCTGCAGGATTGGTACCACTAGGGATAGTTTGTCTCCTCAAGCTTTTAAACAGACAAAATGTCTCCAGTAAATGCTCGTCTCCTCTAGTCCTACAATTCAGCCTTGTGCTGGGTGTCCAAAACTTCTACTTGTCAGAGGAAAACATTAGCACACCAAATAAAGCAGATCCACAACTGGGGGGGGGGGGGGGGGAAAGAAAGAAAACAAAAGCCCATCCTAATCATGTTATTTATAGGTTCAAGACTTTGGGCTGATTTTAATTGAAGAAACATTTTAAACATTTATCCAGTCTTTCAAAAGCACGTATTAGTCATTGACATATATTCTCCTACATGTGCTCAATATTTAGGCAATTTACTATTTTTATCTTAATTAAGATAGATCTTCTCAGCCAGCAACAAGCTAAGTCATCTGTACTGTCATAGTAGTCAAGTCACCGAGGCTCTGAATTCCGAGATGTGTCTGCCTCAGTGGGAGGGTTCCTAGAAGAAACATTAATTTCTGCTGCTGTCATTTAGAAATAAATGTACGTCAACCTGCCTTACAGTGAAAAGATTGAAGAAGCTTTGTCTACTTTGTTTAACAAATCGAAGGCCAAGAAGTAAGGTCCATCCAAAGGGAATGGAGGAGGGCCCCCTTAATCTAGCACCCGGAGGCACAGTAGCACTACAAGCTGTTTGGAACAGAAGATGCGCTTTTTTTTTCAGTTACTTTTCCATTGGAATAGCAAATGAAATGTTGAGTATCACGTGAAGTTTCTCAGCCAAAACAGATGTATTTGAAAAGATATTTACCAGGTAATGTCTATGTTTTGTGGTTGGACCCAGAAGTGAAACATCATGACCTGTAGGCAGATTAGATGATCATAATGGTCCCCTCCCACCTGAAAGCTCTATGTAGCCACATATATATTTGCAGGATCAAATCATATATGTATTTAATATACAAATGCCATGATTCCTAAAGAAGTTGTCTATGCTCTGTGAGAAATATTTGCAGATTTCATACATAATCTGGATAAAAGAGTAGGGAAAAACAAGTTCAATAGCTTACCTTTCAAGATCATTTTGTTCTCTAATGATGGAATAGGCAAGTAAAATTATGCATATTCATATATTACCTGCTCATAGAAGTATAAAATTAGCAGCCTAACAAGAACTATACTTTTTTTTTTTTTAAATTAAACAAAATGTACTTTGGATATTGATGCACCTAGTAACATCTCCATAGACTATGAATGAGAGCATAAGCCAGTGTTAAATGTAAAACTGTTTATCTGGCCCTGTCAAGCAAATTTTAGAAGCTGCAGAAACTCCATTTCCTCCTATAGTTGCTTTGAGATGAATCAGACCGACCTGTGGAACTGGTAGGGTTAGAGTATCTGGCCCTGTCAAGCAAATTTTAGAAGCTGCAGAAACTCCATTTCCTCCTATAGTTGCTTTGAGATGAATCAGACCGACCTGTGGAACTGGTAGGGTTAGAGTGGCCTTCCTGCATAATTGTGAACATTTCTGAACTTGTGAGTTTTACCCTGCCATAAAGAAATAACTTTGGAATACTCTCCTAGTTCTCCTTCTGTTTCTTATGGGAAGAAATAATATGGAAAGAAAACAGTAGAAAATAATAAGGAAAGCAAAATTGGCTTTCCTGACACTAAAAGAAGCATTGTGGGGAAACATTTATTTGGATATACTAGAGAAACTTTATTTTATTTTATTTTATTTTATTTTATTTTATTTTATTTTATTCATAGCAGTTCTTTTTTTTTGTTCTCTTACTTAATAATGGGATATGCTCTGCTCTGAAAACATTCACTGGGTTAACCCGGATAAGTGCGTATCTCCCCATTAGTTCTTCTTCTGTCTTGTAAGACAGAGAAGGCCACTGTGTCTTCTGGCTAATGGCATCGTAGTAAGTATAGATGGCATTTCCAGGACTGGACCTTTTGATTTTCTAGTCAGCTCTCCATGCTTCAATCTTCAGCCCTAATGGCAAATACAAACCCTATGCAGAATCTTGCACAATCACTCTCTTCGGTATTCAAAACTCAGGTCACGCTGTTGTATATGTGGCTTTCTGCAACTTTGATTTGTTCCCTATGTTTAGTCAGAATCCTCACCACTCAAAAGGAAGATGATGCATATATATATATATATATAAAATTATCTGTATACATGCATGCATATGCAAATGTACAGTGTGTGTTTATTTCCAGTGATAACAAATGTTGCAGCTTTTGTTTTTCATACTGTTGCTTACAAAGAAGACTAGAGGGGAAAACAGCCCTAAAATCGCCGGGACATAAGTTAAACAACGCTATGTTTTGTTATAAAAATATAAATTGTTTACAGCAATTTATAATATGCAGATAAGTTTTAAATGGGCAAATTTTAACATTGCCTTCTTGAATTCGAGCAGCTAAGTATAATTCAGCAATACTTTAATTTTCTATTATATTCATGCTAAGTGATTTTCATGCACATCAGATTCAGTATGCAGGCTGAAGTAGCAGTGGATAGAGAAAACTAAAATCCTTCTAGCTGGTACTGAGAGATAAAGAGACTGAGTTGTTTTTAATATTAGAAGTAGATTTATGGTAAAATTAGATGACTGTTTAATCCCTAGACAATATCCACACTCCATTCACAGAAAGAGCTCTTTTCTCTGTGGTTTTGGCATATGTTCATTTAAAGTGTCTCCTCAACTTATCAGTCTCTGTCTAAGCAAAATTTGATCAAGTGCAGGAAATATCATGAATTGACTATTGACAGAGAATACCCAAACATCTGTATCACATGGATTTGACTGTATCCAGACCCAGGTTTGCGGTCTTATAGCAAAGAGAGTAGTATTTCGGAAGAAGTAATGATAGTGAAAAGCATAAATATAAGGACTTGTCTGCTCTATTGTTGGGATAAATGATCCCTCATGGTAAAAGTAGTCTCACTGAAATCCTAGAGGAGGCCTGTTCACAGTGTAAGGACATTTTAGCAGAAGGAAAAATAGTAAAATCTCACTATCAGTGAGCTAGTGAGCTGATTTGGTGTGTATAAATAAATAGCCCCATAACCACCATCATTAAAAATACTACAAGCATTTCTGTAAAGGCTTTCATTAGAGATTGAGTATAAAAAAACATATCACAGACAGTCTCAGCCCCTCAAGCAAGCAAATTCACCGAGGCTGCCCTGTGAGGAAATTTAATCATACATTAAAGGTACCTAAGCTTTCTGTTGACCCCAGCGTGAGCACAGAAAAGGTACATGGCCAAAATGTTCTGACCAAAACAATTTTGGACTTCTCAGCTCTGGTAAAATCAAAGTTGCTTTATGCACAGGCATGGTAGAAATCTTTTTTATATATAAATCTAACAGGAAAAAAAAAATCTAGACAGGGTATGCTATCATTTTCTGAACTTTTATTACAGGAGTTCTGTATCTATCATTTTCATAGGCTTCCTTAACCAGCAAATGATGTGGTAAAATTGTGGGTAGTGGCAGCATGAAGAATAGAACCATTTTAATTTGTCCCATCTGGCATATTAACATTAATAAAAGATGTTTAAAAATAAATGCCTTGAAAGGCTTTCACCTACTGATTTAACAAGATAATAAGGAAAGCTTGCAATCTGCCACTAAATATAACTGATAAGAATAAGAGTGAGTTTAAGAGGATGATAATGGAGATTAACCTCCAAAACACTGATATAAAAAGGAAAAAAAAAACCCTGCTGATTGCAACATATGAACATTAAAACTGGCAACGAAGCCCTCTCTTATTTTTGGCTAATAGGGTATATCCACGTACAGACTATAGCCAATTCAACAAACACTGCGAGCCATCGAGGGACTTGGGACCCGTCGGGCCAGCGCAGAGACTGAACAGTCCTAACCCTGTAATTGTCCACGCCAGGCACCTCATGCTGGGGAATTAACTACTCTTTGATTGTGCCATTTAAATTTAACCAATGAATCGTCCTCTTTTCAGGCTACTCTAAGGGGGAAGGCAACATTTTTAATTTATCTAGAATAATTATATCATTACTTACTTGGGTTATTTGTACTTCAATATTTAAATGAGTGCTTGGTCAGAGATAGGGCAAGTTGGCCACTGATACCTGTAGTCTACAGCCGTAATGCACCATCATACAGATAATGGTCCCATTTGGTCCCAGGTTTCAATGATACATGCCCATATTTAAATTCAATGAAATAAGTGGAGTACTCAGGATTTTCACATGTGTAAAAGTGAATTTTGTGGAGCCCCCTGGCCATAGATCTGATGTTGAAGATGGACCCACTGGTCCTTCTCTCTGTTGGCTGCTCAGAGTCATCTTTTAGTCCCTGTGTGGGCCTGTTTCTCAGATCAAAGTGATATTTTTTCTTTCATTGTTCACATTGTTCCCTCCAAATTAGGGAACAGATTACAGAATATGACAGATGATGAATTAGGAACCTGGGAAGATAACAAGACAAAAGTTTATTAAAAGGTTAGGAGCTTTCAATACCAGATTCAGTCTAGACAAATTATGCCCATGAACGCATGAGGAAGCTGCAGGAAAATATGAGAAAATCTTAAAATATTTTCATTGTTTACTTAATCTAAAAGAAAGAAAAAAAATGTCATCTGGGCAATAAAATGGCTGACATTGTTAATTATTTAAAGAGACCCTGAAACAGAAGAATTTTATGAACTTGTTCATTCTGTGTTGGCTTTGATGGTAAATGTAGCATCTTACTATAGATGAGTAGAATATCAGCAGAATGGTTTATTCCTACAATCAAGCAACTTGCTTAATAGCTGTGATGCTTCGGATGTTTTTGAAGACACCATGTGTGAGGAGAATGTTCTCAGCAATGATAGAACTGTGTTTTCTTTGGAAAGTATTTCAGGACATCATTCCTTTCATCAGTTTGTGGAACTTCTCGGGATGGGCTTCTTTTATATCTGTATTCAGATGTTTAAATGTAGACCTAGAATGCTTTTTCTCTTACCGCACCAAATGTCTTAGTTCATTGCTACCAGTGGTAACATCATTGAGTGTTTTGCTTTGGAGCAGATGTTACTATCTTTCTGTATCTTTAGCACTTGGATGTCTAAACTCGTCTAAGCCTGGTTAAATTATGTGATGGCAGAACTTTAGCAGCCACCGGCATTTTGACTGCACTAATGTTCCCACCGCTGCTACCACCAGAGTAGATCTGCTGAAGTTAATTTGTTTGGCAAGTCCAATGAATTAGAGAAGTGATTTGTCATATAGTGTCACATTGCTTGGCTGCATATTTGCACCTTGCATAACATAATGGGAACTTGGTCCGGTTCGAAGGTTCCATCACCACCCCCTCCTCTTCCTCAGCCTTGCCAGCACTACCCAACACCGTCATTCAAAAAGGTAAACACATTTTATTTCATAACATATTCCAATATGTTCAAAATGTATTTTGACATGTTTTCTTCCCTAGCTATGCCTATTTTCTAAACACCCTGGCACGTTGTCAACACTGCTGATTCACTGTGGTCTTTCTTAGATTGCTGTGATATCAATTAAAATTGGAAAGATGACACAAAGAACCGCTTCGGGGGGGATTTCATTTATGTCCTACAACACAAATGTTTGTGCACATCTGATTATGCACAGGATTGCAAATTCGCAACTGAAATTCAACCAAGACTTATATACTGACAGTTGTGTAACTGACAACTGAACCCTTAAAAATGCTATAAAGATTTGCTTCAGTTATATAAATGAACATAGGTGAACAATCAAATACTGACATGCTGATTTGCCAATTTCTTTTTTTCCTTTTATGTGAGCCTTTTTTAAGGAAATGGGAAATGTATGGCAAAAACACATACTGCAATCTTGCTCTCGTAAAATAAATGTTCACTTAAAGCACGTTAGAGGCCTCTCCCTGTATTCTTTAAATTGCTGTGGACTTCATAAGGATTTTAAGAGGGATAAAGAATTCAGGATTCTCCATTTTCTAACGGATTATGGAGTTTTTTCAAAATAAGCAAAGAAACTATCAGGGTTTTCTGTTGTTGTAGGCTTGTGTAGATTCAATGAAGTCAAAGGAGTCACACCTATTTGAAGAAGCTTAAGCCATAGCCCACAAGTTGCTGCCTCTCATAAAAGCATTTTGCCACATTAGTCAGATAACAGCAGTCAAGTGCAAAGTTTTCCATTATACATCAGGATCACTGATAGAGCAGGTGTTAACTCAAAGAAGTTAGATGTGATATGTATTGCCTTATTGAAGACTCTGTACATAGATAAAAATAAAGGCCAGAGCTAGTAAAACTATTGGCAATGTACTTACCCTTTCCTTCTTTCCTTGGAATCCTTTTTCTCATTGAAAACACTGCTCACGTTTAATAAATCACATATTACCTTGTTGAAGTACAGGTAAAACAAGCTATACAGTGAAAAACATGGTGGCTTTGAAGCTGTTTGCTTGGAGTAGACTAACCTGCACTGGAGGCACGTCTAATTAACATTTACAGGGAAGACTCAGACTGAACATAAGCTGGGCTTGGGAAGAAGAAGGTGTTTATTCAAACCTTGGAGACTATTGAGTTTTTGCCTGTGCTTAGCAATATTGATATTATCATACAGCATTAGATCAGTACATGTTCACAGCTTGTAAAAAAAAAAAAAGACACAAAAACCCTAGAACATATGCTTAGAGGAAGCATTTGTAATGCAATTATCCTCAGAACACACTAGGACCTGAGCGTGTCTCAATAGCTTGAGGAACTGGACCTGATGCCTCACATTGACGCCTTCATGCTGGTTTCAAATTCACAACTCTTAAAATTAGTAACTGTCGCTTATGGGCTGAGGTATGGCCCAGACAGCCAACTGTTTGGCGATGAATGCTCAACATCATGTCCTCTGTCTTATGGGTAGGTAAAAGATATAAAAATAATGTGTATAGCACCATCATTGTGTGCTTCCCTGAACATCATATAAAAATAACTAGATCTTCCATACTCTGAAGTAATCTAATAACAACATGAAACAAAAAGCAGCAAATGTAATAAAAATGCTTGTTTAAAGGTGAAAGAATTTAGTTCCAATGCAGTCTTCAACTTAGTCCATGAGAGAAACTTGAAAATGGAGGATAGAAATGAACTCCATGGAGAACAAATCCTATTTCACCAGGAGTTTGCAGCATTCATTTTATTTTAAGATGCTACAAAATAGACTTGATCAACTCTTTTTTTTCCCCCTCCCATAAGGTTCTACTTTAAGACCTCCATATGCTCAATTTTAATAATTTGCTTCCAAAACCCAGGAATGATTCCAAGTGTAAGTTATGGAAATATTATGCTTCTTATTAATAAAGATAATTTTAAAGCCTAGGTACCAAATCTTTGAAATACACATCATGGAAAAAATATTTTTAATCACCTTCACAGATTCTGCCCCTTCTTGAAACAGAAACTGATTTAATAGCATTGCTGTAAATGTTACAGGGAAGTTTCCTCTTGTTGCAGTGTGGTTTCATAAGCTTAGTACCTTGTCACTGCTAGCCATGACTTGTGTTGCAACTGCCGCCCACATTCCTACTGCAGGGGAGCATCTCTACAGAGGTGAGCTGGACTATTGGACATTGTTAGCCAGGGAAAAGCAAGTGCTGTTGCAAAAGTAACCATTATATTAGAGTACTGGGAAGACATTTCTGAGGGATGAAGAGGAATAAAATTTCTTTGTTTATCTGTTATGGTAAATTATCAAATCATTGGAAAGGACTGTGGAGAAAAACTCACTAGTATCACCTTTTTAAGCAGAAAAAGAGAATACAATAACTTTGAACACAGTTCTTAGTGAAATGTGCCATTTACTAGTTTGTCAGGGCATGTTGCAATCCAACTCCAGAGTCTAGTCACAAAATATGGACAAAATCCTATTTTTTGTGTGGGTAGGAAAGGCTACTCAGTAAACACAACATAATTCTGTAAAACTGCCAACAAGGCAGCTGAGATCTTGCAAAAGTTCCTCATGCTGAAGTTTCTAGGACCAGGATGGGGTCTTTACTGAGAGTCTTACAGTTCTAGGAACTCCTTCCTCTACATAGTGTGTGACCCTCGTATTTTAGCCATGTTCAGTCAGTATTAGTCTTCAGCATCAGTGTCATTTTTCTGCTTTGGTCCATGGTATAACACAGGACACCAAAGTATTCATTGGACAGTCATGTGCAGTGAGTGAGATGCTGTGGAAATAAATATTGAAATGTTGGAAACATGTTCAACTATGTTGGAAATTACTCCATTGGTAGGTCGCAGAGTTTTTGAACTATTGTTCTGAAGCACCAGATGTTACCTCCCTGTGATTATGTCTATGCTGTGGAGTTATGTCCTGCTCCGCCCAACAGACCCACTCTTCAATTTATAAACAAAATAACCCACTACGAGGTTTCGTTGTCATGAGCAAGAATATCTGTAAGTTGACATGTGCTCTAGAAATCTGTTTTAGGGGGCTGGACAAGCTGGAGTAGCTTTCCTGAAGATGCCAGTGTAACAAATACCAAGCTGCTGCTGGTCAGTAAAGAAATGATGACAGAAGTGATTGGAAGCTGGAAGGCACTATTCAAAGCTTGTTGAAATCAGTGAAAACATTCCTGAAGACTTTAATAGATTTTGGCTCAGTCCTGGGGAGAGTAAGTGGGGAATAGGGAGTTGTTTCCGAATGGAATCAGAATAAGGGAGGGTAGCTGGAGTGAACACATATGTTCCTAGCATATGGGTGGAGAGCTCTGGGATTTCTGCCATATTGGTCCTGAAGTCAAATACAACTTGTCTTTCTAGCTTGGATAAACTAGATCCTGAAGTGAAGAATATTTAACTTCAGAGCCTAAATGCTGTCTGATATCTTCAGAAACCCATTGGTAAGTCTTGAGCCCATCTTGGCCATGGGAGGCAAGGAGCACATCTTAAGCCGAGTTTGACTCATAGCTCTGATTGATTGATTGAAAAGCTAAAGGAATCTCTACCTGTAATGTTGGTGTGCTGGTTGTATTCTCTTTGCCTGTACTTACTGTATTTGCCATACTTAAAGAGATCTAATTTCTTCAGTTTTTCTTTTCACTGATTCAGAGGTCAAACTTCAGTAGTTCTGTAGGAACAGTATTGTGTAGGAGATGTTTTACTTTTGACAAAAGGGAAGGTTTAACAGGAAGCATAAAGAAGTATTTATTAATTTTAGTAAAGTACTATATTTATTAACTTGATTGAACTTTGAGAATGATATCAAAGTGACATAGTTGCATGTGTTTCTCAGCATATTGTCAAATTAATGTCCTTCTAATCATTATTTTTTTAGTTATTTCCAGATGCATTAATAGCAACTAGCTAAGTATTCAGATTTTGGCCCGTGGTTCCTTCATAGATCATCTGAGGCCTCCATTGTTAGTAAAGCGTGAATCTTAAATAGCCAGAAGCAGAATTTGGATAAGAATTCATAATTTCTATGTTGAAATATAGCAGAGCTCACAGAACAATAAATCTTATTAGTCTAAAAGTTCTTTAGTTTCCATTTCAGTAGTCACCAACATGTGCTTTTTCATGCAAATTTGAAAACTTCCTGTGTCCTTCGGGGTATGGAGAGGCACAAAGATCACCCTTTATAATGGTAATTTTGTGTTTTTTTCCAGACAGGTATATACAGAAATACATGAATAAAAAAAAATTATGGTAAGAGAATTATCTAAACTTTTTCAAAACCCTAAGGTTTAATTTAGGTTCAGTCTGAAGTCCAAGAGAAAGCTCAAAAGATTCTTTAGTTACTAGGGCAGGTTATCGGGCTGTGCATAGATGAACACAGAATACTATTATCTTAGATTAGAAGAAAATTATATGCAGATTTGCTTAGGTTAATTTAGACATAATTCAGATGGACCATGGTGTTGTTTGAAAAAGTGACTAGCAAGAAGATTACTAGCCTCAAATGCATTTGATTGACACGTGTTTCAGACTGCAATTAATTAGCAACATGGTCTTATGTCACCATCATTTTTGACACATGACAGCAAACATACAACTTTAATTCAAACCGCACCTCTGAGATGGGATGGCCTGAGGAGTTTCCACGGGGAAGACTAGTGCCCTTTCCTCCTGATCGCTGCCAGCTGGCTCTAGAATGGCAGCCACTTACTCCTCACTTGAAGAAGGGTGATAGGTAACAGCTCCAGTATCAAGTGGATGAGGGAGGAAAAAAAAATAAATGTATGGGCTGTGCAGATAACTCTGGTGACAGTAATAAGGAGGATTGATAATGTGACACAAAAAAAGTATACATTCATTTCAAGGAACTTTGGCAAATTCTTTTTTTCACAGTCGTGATCCAGTGAATTTTCTTTCATGGGGCCTGCACAGTTTTCTGTTAAAGAAGGGTTTTTCCGGGAAAGTTCAAGAAAAGCCTAGATAGTACAAGACCTTCCTAGAGTGGGTTTTGTGGTGTTTTCCTGACGCAGCACAGCACCAGTTTGTGAACCACCTGGTGACTCATGAAGCACTTAGTGCTGTTTGGAGAGCACTGGATGGCAACTCTGGTTTTGAGTTGCTGCAGTATTCTGAAAATGAATGATTTTCAGGATAATGGATATATTGAAAACTGCATGTTTCGTATTCAGTAGGTCTATATCTCCAAACCATAGGAGCATGGTAACAAAACTGCCTTCTGTAGGAATTTTCTGGAAGCTTCCTTAGGAGCCTTTTGTTTGGAGACTAGGGAGTGGTTTGTCTGGGATAAGTTGGGTGACTAATGGGCCTGCTATTGGGGCAGTCAGTCAGTCCTAGTTCCTGCACTTTGGCTGTTTAGTGCTTCCCATTATACAAGACACTTGTGAGTTTTCTTGAGAAGTTTGGGGAGTTTTAACACCTCTTTTGGAAACAAACATTTTGATTTTGGTGAGGAGAAAGCATTTGGGCTGGAGGAGAGCCTTTGTCCCAGATATAAATATCTGAGATATAAATATCTGCTGCGGTTTGTCTTCCTCAAGAAAATTTGGGCAGCCTGTGAAAAGCATAACTGCATGAGAATATTCTCAGCAAAGCCCAGACCTCTGCTGCCGCCAGAGCGGTAGCAGCAGCACTACACGCTGCAATGGAAAAGCCTAGATACGGGCTGGATGCTCTAGCAGGGGTAGGAAATCAAGAGCAAACAGATCCAAGGCTCCTCAGCTTCTGTTAAACAAACACCTTCTATTGAATGCTGTGCTGGAATTGAGAGTAAGTCAGGGAGCACTTGTGCTCTGCATAGACATATCTCAGAAACCCATCTGGAGTCAACACTCGCCTGTCTGGGCTGCTGCTACCTCTGACTTTGGGAAGGAGAAACACTCACTGCTGAGGCTCCCTATTATGAGAAATTCGAGATGGAAGGAAGGAAAGTATCAGATTCTTCCAGATGATGCCTGTGCATTACAGTATGGGCTTCGGTTGTACAATATTGCTGTACTTTTCCACAAGGCACCATCCGCATTCAATGCAGGAAGAGGCAGAACTGATGTGGCAGAGTTTCCTGTCAGTCTGACACTGTTCAGTGTCCCTGGATCTGTCTCACAGCCCTCCTGAAAAGTGCTCTGACGTCTTTAACTGCCCCTTGGTTGGCCATCGGAGCCAAGCAGAAGATGCCTTAGTTCATCATCTTAGCCAAAGCACAGCTCTGCTAACAGTGCAGCTCTCCTTGTAATACATTGCAATATTAGTGTTGGATCGGAGCCCAAATCCTGATGTGGGATTTAATTCATGATTCTGGTCCACAGGCAAATAAGTAATCCTGGCAAGACACTGTAAATGGGCTAAACAGACACAAATCCTGAAATTATTAACATGCATACTATCCAAAACTGTCTTAAAAAATAAAGCCTATACCCCTCTCATATTAGCAGTAGAAAATATTCATAAAAAGACGCAACTAGCCCATGAAGGCTGAATTTTTATCCATATATATAATCTGTATTTTATGCTTCTGCTGTTCAGTTCTGTAAACAGGTGTTAGCCAACCGTAATTGAACCTGAAATGAAAGATTTGAACCCGATAACTTCGTTTCTCTCGCTTATTAGGTAAAAATAGCAAAATTGTTGGGCTGTATTTTCTTAAATCAAAGAAAATACTGAAATTCACATCTTTCTTCCTAACATAACCCTCTGGAAGTGCCCTACATAACAAAGTAATGAAGATTACAACTCTATTGTCAAAAGAAGTCCAGTGCTAAAATTTGTTACAAAGACATTAGAATAAGTGTTCCCAATTGTGAGCAGGCAGTACAAACACGAACCCTACTGAGATATAATGAGATGTGTATACATGGGAAGTTTAGGAACCTCCTGTGCATCTTTTTGAAAATGAGATAAAACAACTTGCAATTAAACTCTATTTGATGCCAGATGAGAAACAAATGTTTTGGGGAAATTAGTTTTTAATACAGTAATAATTCACTTTACATGTGCATGCCATCAGCTACTTCCCCAACCAGCAAGAAGCTTTACAATCATTCAGCTGGGGCTGAGATCTTCCATTTCGCGTATCTTTGCAGATATTTTCTCTAAATGGTTGCATTTGCACAATGACAACAGTACACAGAGTCAGGTCTGCTTTTACACTTGTTGAAGATCCCAACCGGTAGAGCACTCTAGCACACATTTAACTTTAAGCATATCAGTGTTGCTCATTAAAATAACATAAACAGCTCCATTGAGCTGAGGCTGAGCATGTTTTGCTGGATTAAAGTCTAAAGATCCAGGACGTGCCATTTTTCACACCAGTTTTGTTGAGTGAGGTGCAAAAGGAAGCATCAGCAGTGATCAATATATCCAGTGGCGTGTGGCATGCCTGTCACCCAGGAGGAGTAGGAGATGCTAAGTAGGAGATACTACTATTATCTTTATGTTCATGTGGTGTATTTTAATCCTGTGCATGTTCTTTCCATTTTTTTCCCCCAAATGGTTCTGAAGAGCAGATTGAAACTGCTTTTGTGAGTTTGTCTGAATGGAATTAGAACAGAGCTGACATAAGTACATAGTGCATTAAGGAACTACATGACCACGTAACCAGTGCAGCTAATGTTACACTATTGGAGCCGCCGCTTGTTTCTGCTAACATTCTTAGAAACATTATTTTCTCTACCCCAGTTTGAAACTAATTGGAAAAGCTGAAACAAAAGCCCATGCAGACTGGCTAACACTTTGAGAAAGGATTTAAGATTAGTATATTGCTGAAAAAAATACACTTCAGTAAGCCATATTTCTTAATTCCCTGACAATGTCAGTTTGCTATAGTTTTGTGTTTGTAGACACTCCTAAATAGCTGGAACTTTTCTGAGCAGCATGAAACACTTGAATGAAAGAAGATGAAGAGCTGGATGCAGCTTCTGCAATGCATCATTTGACAGGAAGTCAAGTTATCTGAAGGAAGCCATATAGGTATCAATCTTACACCCATATATGGTGTATGTCCTTGTTACCATACAGATATGAAAGGGCCATTAGGGCCCCTTATCAGCTGTATATTGGTGTAATTAAAGGGTTTGATAGCATTAACCTGAATTGTGAAAGTCTCTAGACAATGTGCTCTATCAGTCATCTGACCCTAGAGTTTAAACAGTTACAGTAAGGAGACTTTCTCCTCTGCTTTCCAGAGGACACACTGGGCTGTTTAGAAGTCAGTGGCCTTTTAAAGGAAAAGCCTTGATATTTCTTGTTAAAAGCAAATGCAAATGGTCCATTTTTATCTAATTTTCTACTGCAACAAAAGTATTTAAGCATCTTTTCTTGCTGAATGTATTGCTGTATTTTGATGAATATTTAATGTAGAATAATGTACAATTTATGCTCTTCCCTTTATGCATTTTAGTAGCTGTATCGTGTTTTCCCTTTCAGACCATGTTGCTTTGTGGTCAAACGATAAGTGAGAATTTAGATGTGTGTACATCTAGGGTCATTTTTAGGTCTTTGCCCGTATATCCAGGAAAGACTAATTCTTTTTATCACTTTACCTTACTAAAATACTAAGCAGTTAAGGTCTGGCCCAGTAAACAAAGCAAAATGTGGAACTGGAGATTTAATTGTCTTTTTTTATTGTGGTTTGTGGGAGGTCTCAAGTAAAGCCTATTATTTATTACCCCAAAGGCTTAATGAATTTCTCCAGCCCAGATGATGGGGGACAGCAAAGTTGCTAATCATCAAATCACTGCAGAATCTGGTGGTTTCACAGATTACTCTGGCTATTCCAGAAAGGATCACGTGACATGTTTACCTCTTCAATAGCCATTTGGAAAGTGCTAGGCTCTAATTTGAAAAGCCAGCTCTCAGTTTCACATAGATATTTAGATAGATACATATTTAGATATTTAGATAGATAGATGGATGGATGGATAGATAGATGAGACACTTCACAAAGAGTTTGTGAAAAAATATTTAGCAGTTCAGTCCTAGCCTGATTCAAGACCCGGTAATTTTCAGCGCTCTGGATATGATACCCTAAAATAAAGGGCCTGTTATGCTTGTGTTTGGATCTGCTTGAAGTTAGTTAAACATCCCACATCTTCAGGATCCAACCCCAGTCACTGCCTATTGGTTTGTTCAGTACTGATGCTCACATCCACAAAGTGAATAATCTAGAGCACTTACTTAGGTATCACCACCAAACCCAAAAGCTCTGGCTTGATAAAATCCTTTCTTGTAGTCATAGGAAGATATAAATATCCAGTCTTCCTTGTTGACTTAATGTCTGTGACAGTATAACATCAAATTTGAATAAAAAAAAATAATTCATCATATTTTCTGATTGTTCTTTGTCTGTTAAGAGTATCTTGCGAATTAACTGAAAGAATTCACTGCATCTAATAATTCTTTAAGTTGAGCCAAAGCAATATATTGCATGTTGTTGCTAAAAGATAGAATTGCCACTTTATTTCTTTATTTCTTCCAGTTCTGCTTTTTTTTTCCCCTCGGTAAAGGAATTTTAATCTGTAGTTACCTGAACAGCCAAAACTGTCAATTTGTTCACTGTACAAAATAAATAACACCTCAAACAACATTGTTTTCCATAATGTAGATTGCTGAGATTTGTCAGCAACCCATTAACTGCATTTGCAGATGGGAATCTAGAATGATTTTGAATGAGTTTGATCAGAATTAGTGGTTAGACTTGTTTCATTTAAGTAAGGTCATCAGCAGAGTAAAATAATATGATTGTTAAGGTCATGGATAACTTTTTCACCGAGATTTATAGAGATATCTGAAATGCCCAGATTAAGATGTCAATTAAAACTTCCTGAAGTTTTCAAGGTCCTAGTTAATGGTTCCCCCCCACCAAAGATTAGAAGATTTTATTTGAAGATTAAGATATTATCTGTTTTAAAATCAGCAACATTAGAAATACATAGCAAATAATTTCACAAACCTGTGATTGATTTCTTTTCACAGGGTTAATTTTACTCACTTTTCTATTTGCTACACTTCCCCTAACAAAAGTAGTATTTTTCTCAAAGATTGTACCTTATCTTTAAGGTACAATACTATCTTTTTATATATCTTTTATACAAAGAGAGACCAGTTTGGGAAAAGATCCTTGTTTTTAAATCTCTGTCAAAAGCACATTAAAAATTTTCCAAAAACAAGGAAAAAAATGGAGTTGCTGAAATACATCCTACTGTGTTTTTCAATGACATTTTTTTTCAACTACAAATCTTATTCCATAAAAAATTTATACCTCTTCCACGGAAAATGGCTCTTTTTCAGTACTTCTGTTTTATACTTTGTATTTGCAAAGGACAGGCAGGTTGTGAAAAATAAGGCACAATCATTCCCACTTTAGCATCCTACGTAGCTGTCATTGGATAATTCCCACTGCAGTCATCTCACCCCTAGTTTATCATGGTCAAACCAACCTCAGCCTGGGCTGCTCCCAGTCAGGCTCACCTCTGCAGCACCCTCCTATCGAAAACACTAAACAGAACACAAACCTCCTAAGGAGCCTTAAAAGTTCTCTTCTTTTCCCCTCCCTCTCCCTTTTCTCTTCCTGTTCTCTATTATTTTGTCATTTCAAGGTCTTTAGCCTTTTTTTTTGTACTTGCTGTATTGTACATAGAGTCTTTTATTTATAGATACATAAATATGTACACCACCACTTCCCTCCAAAATTCCCCCCCAGAGATTCTATCTTGCTATATGGAAAGAATATCAATTTTTAACTTGCAGAAGTCCTCTTTTCCTCCTCAGAAAACTGCAGTCCAAATATCATTCACAAAAATCCTGCTCTCTATCTATGTAACTATCTACTTCATATTCGACACAATTGTAGGCAGGACTGACAGGAAATGTAAAGAAAAATAATCTGGCAGGAACTGTTACAGCCAGAGGTAATGTATGTTTTTCCCATATATAGTAATGCAGTTAAAGCATAATTTAACTTTACATTAAACTAAACATCATGTTTAATTTTTTCTCAAATAGAAACCTTACTCTAAATCAGTTACTACGGATCAAGTAGCATGAAACTAAAATAAGAATTTTAATTCAGTTGGAAAGTGATGAAGGAGAGTTTGGTAAATATTATTGTTATCTGTGCAACAGGCAACTTGAACTTCTATCAATGAATTGCAAATTTAGTATGCTAATAAAACCAGCAGCTGTGTATAGCCCTTACTAGACTTGGATGGAACCATTCTCTTGCCCTCAGCTAAAATATGATATTTGCCATATACTGTAACTTTCATTCTTTTAAACAAGGCTTGAAAAAGCTCATCATTGAAAAGGTAGAAGTGGTATTAAAAATTTTACCCAAATGAGTATGAATGTATCATCTGGATCACGCAGCTCTCATGGAATACTAATGTTCTGAACTGTGGAGCTACAGTTAACTGAGAAGGACTCTAGCTTTGGGGAAGGCTGCCCAGAAGTGTGTTTTGCTTGTATTAATACAAATAAGTGATAGCAATAGTGCTTTTAATGTGAGTTTTCCGCCTTTGAATATATATGCTGTATACCAATCAAATTTATTCCAAAAAAGGTATTTACAGTCAAATGAATATGATTGTTGAATCTGAGCATCAAAATTGTACGTAAAATTACTTATGTAGAAAGCAACTTTATCCAGTAAGAGACAGAAACTATGCTGTGAGACTTAGCTGCTGACTACAACTAACCAATACTATTCAGGGATCTCAGAATGTGCAGAAAGATCCATTTGCCATTCATCTGACACATTAAAGAGATAATTAGTGAAGGACGTCACATTAAACTATTAGCATAAAAAGAGAGTTGGCATTCATGAAATATTTCTTGTATTGTAAATTCTTTAATAATCCCCAACATTTACACTAGAAATTTGAATGTTTACTGGACACTCTTAAGTACCCCATAGAAATGAAAATTCATGCAAAATAACCACAAATACTGTGGATAAAAATAGAAGAGATTGAGTTTATTGCAGTTCCTCCAGATGCCCCTTGCTGTGCAGGCAGCAAGAAGTAGTGATGCTCCTTGCTCAGGCTGTTGCAATGCTACGCAGTGAAGAGGCAAGTTGGGCATTTTTAGTTATGTCATCTGCTATTAAGCTTTGCTGCTTATGTGTTTGCATATTGTTTGCTTGTTTGTTTTGCTTAAAGGATACAGAAACTTAGCAAACTTCCCCTGGATCAGGTCCTGGGAAGTACTCACTAATCAGTCAAAATAGTCTTAGATGTCACAGGGATCTGTCGTTACAGTCTCATATATACAGGAGTACACCCGTATTGATACAACTCTTGCAGCAGTGAGTCTGGTGCCATCCTTGCAATGGCAATTTAGCATCCAGACTTCTTGCTAAGGCAAATGGGAGCTCTGGGCTGGACAAAGAATTCAAGGAAAGCCCATAAGCCCAAAATATCTAGCACCACTAGTTTAAAGTGACAGGACTGAAAGTGTTTGTTATTGTGCTTTTCTTTTTTTTTTTTTTTCTTTTTCTTAAACAATGATTTAAAACCAAGTATCACTTCAAAAATGATTCAGTCAGAAATAGCAGTATCTTGTCAGCCTCAACAAAGGACTTAAGTAATAAGTGGGGAGAGAGACATTTTTCAGCCTATATTTTTCCAGAAAAGAGGTGGGAAGAGAAACTACTGTAGAGTTTGGCTGAGTCCAGCTTAAATCATTACATTTGCATTGACCTAAAGCTGACCTCAGTGTTGGAGATAGTCAGCACAGCCTGTACCCAGAACCAAAATGTAGTGAGGGAGAGCATCTTTTAAGAAACAATACATGAAAACAATAGCAAGCTATAACATCTGAGAAAGTAAATAGCACATGACTGCAGTAGCAAATACTCCAAATAATTTGGGTCTGGTCCAGAATCATTTTAAATCTGAAAATTAGCATTCCTAGGGGAAAAAAAAAAGAGGTATTAGGGAAAATAAACACATCTAAAAAGTATGATTAGACTTATTTAATATTCCAGTTATAAAGAGTGCTTAATTTTTAAAATCTCCCGACTGTTTTTCACAGTTAATAGAGAGACATATTAGAGCAAAAATGAGGATGTCCATCTGTTAAGCCCATTTTGTTTTCTAGATTAATCACTGTGTTAAATCCGGGGCGGAAGAAGGCTGCTCTGGTGGCGGCAGTGCTCCCCACGGTCCCCCTTGGTGCAGGGCTGCCTCGCACTCACGCATGACTCCGTGCAGCCCAAGGGACGCGGAACCTGCATGGAGCGGGGCAGCGTGGAGCAGTCTGACAGGGGGCCCATGCGGGACAAGCCACCTCCTGCTTTGCCTCAAGCACGTAAAGCCGCGCAGAGAAGAAGTGCCTCAGAGTTGACGACGGCTTCAGGTTTTCATGAAGCGGGTGCAGGAGGTAGATTTAAAGCGGCATAGAGCTAGCAAGACCAGCTCAGGGCGGGCCAGTGCCGTTCCCTTGCCTGTGGGCCGGGCCATGCTTCAGGATTTGCAGGCCTGAAGTGTTACCGAGCCCATCAGGTGGACTATTTCAGGTGACGTGAGTTAGAGCAGCACTGAAGCTGCTCCAGATTTGTTCTCTTCTAGAGATTTATTCTGATATTTGTTCTTGTTGGAGGAGTTCTTTTTTTTCCCTTTAGTTGGCTCTCCCTCCTTTTTTTTTTCTACTGCAGATGCACAAGATGCATTTCTGACACATTTGAGAAGCCAATAAATTATTTTTTTCTTCAGTAAAAGAAACCATCGTTGGTTTTAATTTATGTATTCCTGGCTCAATCTATATATTTTAAGTTAATTACAGATAAAAGTATCATATGAACCTTCATATAGCTTCCTACTTTGTGCCATTATCACCTTTTCCAGAACTGGCAGTGAGATGAAATACAGTAATGAAAATATCTTTAGCTTCTTAATTCCACTAGTAAGATCTAGACTGCTGTATATCATCAAAAGTTTTAATAGAGTCAGATTCATGCCTTCCAAAAACATGACATTTTGTATTCATCTGTCTCTCCACAAATTCTCTTCTGCATTTTCTGATGAGCAAAAGCCAAGCAAAGAAGCAAAGACATATACATATTTGAGAGCTTTGATCATGTATAACATGTGCTTGAACCCTGCCTGATTGGTGTATGAGAATGTTTTTACAATTTAAGATTTATAACATATTAAGCCACTATTAATGCTGCTATTACTTGTAGTATTTGTTCCGGATGGGCTTGGGATTCGGCAATAATCACGCCAGAACGAGGTGACTACATCGAGCATTTATTCAGGTGAAAGCACATTAAAGAAGCAAAGTATGGATAACTACTCACGAGGCGATACCTACCTCTATCCTCTCGAGCTGGCATATCAGAGAGAGTTGCTGACCAGCTCCCACGGAGACAGCGTAGGCCTCAGAGTTAGGAGTTTCTCCTTCCCCCCCCACCCCGCTCTCTCCACACTGTCCTCTCTATGCCCGGTGCATCCTAGCATGTAGGGTCAGTATGACCCAGGAGGAAGGCCGGGGAGGGCGGATGAACTCCGCCTCTAGTTGCGCAACTCTCCCCTCTGGGTGCGCAGGCGCGCATACCAGTCGGGGGTCCCAGCCCTCAATTCGAGGGTCCTGCCTTCCTCCTCTTCTTCCTCATTTCTGGGTGTTTGACCTCCAAAGCTAGTTTGGAGGACATCTGCGGTTAAGTTGGCTACAAGCCCAGCCAAGCGTCCGGCTTCAACACGTTTCTGGGGGGAGCTGCCTGTGAACCAGGCTGAGCAGCTGCATCCATGCTCCTTATTGCTCAGCCTAGGCAGGCAAACATCTTTTTTCTCAAGGTCTGGCCTCTGCTTCCCATGGGAGATTTTTATGACTCTACAGATCACAGAAATTTCTATCTCCAATACAGTATTAAAGGACAAGAAAAAAAAATCCCTAGACAATGTGAAAATGTCTTGCAAAATCATTAAGCAACAATACAGATCTCAAAATGCTTTCAGAGTCTATAGGCATTTCTGAGGGTGAATGATTCATTTCTGAGTAGAGATGACACCAAAGTTGAACACCAAATCCAAGTGCTTGAAATCCGTATTTGCAGCTAACACCTCCTTTTTAGTAACTCTATCTTGTTCATTTTTTTTTTCATGCAGAATACATAGTTTTTCAGGAGGTTATACTCCTGACTTCATAAGGTGGCATGGGACCGCCTGGAACAAAAAGCAGCTTCATAAAAGGCAATATAATGGTGAAGACTAGCTTTGATTTCTTTGTCAGTATGTATTGCTAAGGACAGCAGGATCAAGTTAGTTGTAGGAAAAAGATGTATCTTAGATGCAATTTAATCAGACCATAAAGCATCCGCATTTAAGAGCATCATATTTTCCACAAGTACAGACATGTAGTCATTTTAGAGCTAAAAAAATGTTGAAATTATTTTTTTTAGCCTCTAGAAATAGTGTTCAGCTCTCTTCATGTCTGACTATATAAGACATTTCGTAGAAATGAGGGACTGAATTATCATAATAAAGTAATTATAAATTAAGGATAACATAACTGTTAGACTGTGCATCCTCCTCACTATAACTATAACTATAACTATAGTGAAGAAGCAGCCCATCAGTTTCAGAACTACAAAGTCCTAAATCTGTCATTTGAATATTTCAGGGGGCTCAGTTAATCTAATAAAACATGTAAACGTGTTATTTTCAATAATGATATTCAGACCGTACACATGCTACAGGAAGCGTGAAAACATCACTCAGTAACTGACACTGAACTCCTTTGGCTTGATGTTGCATCTCTTAAAACAGCCTTTGTCACTGCCTACAGCACAAGAAGGGGGGTCTGGAGAGCTCCAGGCTGCAGCGCGAGACGCGCTCGAGCTGGACAGGAGTAGAACTACACTTGGATTTCATACCTGCCTGTTGGTCTGGTACTGGCCTATGGCAGATTTATAGATTCCTAAATTTAAAGCCAAAAATGGACTATTATGATTGTATGTGTAAGATCATTACAGAATTTTATCAAATAATTCCTGTATAACTCCCAAATAATTAATTGAAATAACTCTATATTTTGGGTTTACTTGTTGGCTATTTACAGTAAAGAAAATCTCTGTTAGTATGAAAGAGGTTTCCATGCTACAGTTTTTTTAGAGACAAGAAATTTCCTGTTTCTGTTCTATCAGAGCTTTCCTCTGTGGTACCGAACAATTTATATAACTGATGGAAATGTCCCTAGAACATGGTTTGAAATTCCAGGTGTCCTTCAGTTGGATAAGAAAGTAATTCAGTAAACTAGTTACAGCATGGTTTGAGATTATCAGTGCTTAGATAATCCTTAGGCACCCTGACCTTTTCCAAGATGTGTCTCTTTAAGAGGAACATTAATGGTTAAGCACGAGATAGAACACAGCTGACACAGGAAGGAATGGCAGTTGCTATCATGCTCTGAGGTCTTCCTGATACAGAGATGTCTTTTGCCATACTCTGATATGGCCTGAGAACTTCTTGCCTGACTTGGGAGTTGACAACTCACAAACCAGAGATCCAGTTATTTTCAGCCATTAGAAAAGGTTTATTCTGTTAGGAGAGAAATTTGAATCCAAACAATTTTGATCTATCAGCTATAATCATTTTCATAGAAAGCAGGGATAACAGTCTATGGTAATATTGTGCTTTCAAACTGTCACTGAAAAAATTTCTCTTGCTACTCTGCAATGCTAAATGGATTATGGATTAAACAGTTCTCATGAGATAAAACTAACAATAAAATACAAGTGTGCTTCACTCAGGAAAGGCACAGATTCTGCCTTCTCTGTTTCTATGCAGTAAGAAATGGAGTATCTGAACATTATAGTCCAAACAGCGCTAATATGTTTAACTATCAGGTAGTTTCTCAGAGACTGACAATGGTGTACTGGGTGGTAGCACGAAGCTCAGCGTGAGCTTCAAAACTTGCCCAAGATGCTGGTGAATCCTCAGATGACAAACCTGAAGAAACATGTTGCCATGGCTACGTTGCTGTTGCACTCAGGCAAGCTAGCTCGGGGATGTCTACATGATCCGCAGTGATATTTTTACCTTTTCATGGACGTACATTTATATCCCACCTTGTAACAAAGGGCACCAGAGCATCTTCAGCCAGAAGGTGATGCAGTCTGGAGATGGGAATGTGCTGATGGAGAAGGAAATAGCAAGCGCTCAGTCAGATATTCAAATGCGCACTCAGGAGCTGCATACTTATACTAATACAGCAATGCTATAAATTTTACTAGGGCCAATTTGGACATTAGCTTATCAAGGACCAAGGTTATTCAACTTTGATAGCAGCAGTTTTTTATCCTTTTCTCATTTATTTTTGGAAGTCAGTGCAGTTAAAAGACATCAGTTACATAAATTAACATAAAAGAAGCATGGTATTCGTTTATGCACTATCATTTCTTAGTTTCCTCTCTTCTTACAGTTTCTTCTTATTTCTCTAAAGAGTTGGTGACTGTTAAGGCTGTCATAGGTTCCCCTGTCTCACAGGTTTTGTAACATGAACATTTTGAACACTTAGAAGCCATAACACATTTTGCAGACCAGACCTAGTATTTACAGTTCAGCTTTTAGTTCCTGTCAAGCATGGTGCCCTGTTGAAAGTCCACTGAAGCTAATGAGAGTCTTTCTGTCAGCTTCACTGCAATTCGGATCAGACTGAGAATGAATATATCCTATTTAAGAAACCACAATATTATATAATCTATAAAACCAGTTAGGCACTGTTTAATGGATCAGTAATGGCAAAGGGCAGAATAATTAAAGCAGTATCTCAGTGGACTTAAGGAATTAGAAGAAAATGGAGATTTATGGGAAAAAAAACATTGTAAGAACGAAAACAATTTTATTTCAATTGATCTGATATGCAGATGAGTACACCTTTCCTCAAATTCATCTCTCTGCTCTCTTACTTAACAAAGGACTTGACCCCAAACCCACTAAAACGCTGGAAAGACGAGTAATGCATGTGTGTAACAATTCACCACCTTCTAATTCCACATTCAGCTTCCCTTTTTCTCCTGTCTTCATCAGGTTCTTCTTTTGGTTTGTCATGAATAGTAGTAAAGCCCAGGAATGTGCATCTTGGAAATGCTGTTCAAATACCAGATGTTCCTGCCCTACTTGTATTATAACTCAGTGTTTCAGAAAAATACTATTAATGTAGCACCCCACCATCATGTAGGCCTGACAAACAGGTGGAAAGACAGTAAAAGCAATGAAAAAAATATGCAAACCTGTAGGACAGCATCAACACTGCTGTGGCATCATTATCTCTGACTACATGAGACTCAACATCATTGGAACACATTGACCAATTTTACAGGAGGCTTTGGAGGTCTGCTTTGCAGTAACTTTAGAGTATGAAAATTAAATAATTGGTTGCAGAGAAAAGGGATACTTTGGAATTGCTCACGTGGTCAGATCAAGTGAGTAATCTGTATGGTGCCTTTTCAGTGACCAGTAACCACCGGGTAACTAAAGCAAGCTGAAAATATACATGAAATATGAACACACATATTCCCCTCTGCCTATATTACACACCCTGCTGCTGTGGGGAGATTTTCAATAGGCATCTTAACTATATCAAATCTTAACTGCAGAAAATTGATGAGCGCTTGTTCCAGATGGGCTCGGGATTCGGCAATAATCACGCCAGAATGAGGTGACTACATCGAGCATTTATTCAGGTGAAAGCACATAAAAGAAGCAAAGTATGGATAACTACTCACGAGGTGATACCTACCGATCTGGACCTGAACATCCTCTCGAGCTGGCAGATCAGAGAGAGAGAGTTGCTGACCGGCTCCCATGGAGACAGTGTAGGCCTCAAAGTCAGGAGTTTCTTCTCCCCCCCGGGTGCACAGGCGCGCACACCAGTCGGGGGTCCCAGCCCTCAATTCGAGGGTCCTGCCTTCCTCCTCTTCTTCCTCATTTCCAGGTGTTTGACCTCCAAAGCTAGTTTGGAGGACGTCTGCGGTTAAGCTGGCTACAAGCCCAGCCAAGCAGCCGGCTTCAACATGTTTCCGGGGGTGGCTGCCTGTGAACTGGGCTGAGCAGCCACCTTATCGCTCAGCCTAGGCAGGCAAACATCCTTTTTTCTCAAGGTCTGACCTCTGCTTCCCATGGGAGATTGTTATGACTCTACAGATCACAGAAATTTTCATCTCCAATAAAGCACTTGAGGGGTTACCAGCCAAGTATGATTCCTCCCTTTAGAGACTGTGATGTGGGTAGTCACAGAAGGACATTTAATGGTACAGTATTATTCAGGACTCAGAAGATGCTGTGGTCTGCTAGAAACATAAGTCAATACAGCTTTTTATATGAAAAGGAAAAATGAAATCACCCACAGGCATATGGTTTTTTTCCAGGACTACAGTGCTTCTGATTGCCAGATCAACCACCTAAACCACTCTGAATCAGTCTAGTGGAAGCATAATATGTTGCCATATACTGCGATCTGAACTAGACTTTTGCACTCTTTAATCTGTTTTGCCTCTCTAATCTACTATACTAAAGCTGGAAGTTTCTGAAGAAAATAGTTTTCATTTCAAAGGCTGCATGAAGAACATATTTTATGCTGCCAGTTATGTCAGCCATTATTGATTGATTTGTGCTGTAAAGAAAATTTTAAGTTGTTAATTGCTGTTTTTTGCTTGTGTGTATTTTTATGGTGCAAGCTAACTGCAGAAAAAGATCAGGATGGTTCTGCTCAAGGTCGAGAACAATGTGGACTGCTAAGCAGGAGCACGTGTGAGCAGAAATGAATGACTGAGAAAAGAAGATCTCGCAAGATGTAATGAGCTTTCAACTACGGCTTCTTCTTTTTCATTCTAATGCGTTCAGAGGAGTATGTGTCTTTTGCTGGGAAAATGCCAAGTAAAGACAGTTGGTAGCATTTGCATGGCAGTGGAGAACGAAGCTGAGCAGTATTTCTAGGTTTTATTCCAAGATATTTGGACAAACACATAAACCATTTTAAAAGCACTTATGGGCATAGACTTTTTTCTTTCCACGTTAAAGTTCTGGTAATTTTAAGGAAAATTTTAGTCTGTTGTAAATCAAAGGCCATCTCTTTCCTTAAAAAAAAACTCTCAAAAACTCTAAAATAACTATTTTTCTGTTTTATTTTTTAAAAGTCCGGGAGCTTTACTTGTGTTTGAGCAAGGAAATGTACAGATGGTCATTCTGATTGTTTTCTCAAACAATCCAGAGAGCAGCCTATTCTGTGGCTATTTAGGATTGCAGCATTTCCTTCCTTGACTTCTCCATATCCTGATCCTCTCTACACTGATGCTGTTGTACTTAATATCTCCCATTGTTCCTCCTTATTAAGGAGTTCTGTTTCCTCACAGTTAATAAAATGACCTAATAAAAGGAAATTTTGAATAATATACTCTTTCTTTCATAGGAGATAATTTTCCTTCTCTTGGTCCTAGGTTATTCTATTAATAACCTAGGTCTAGGTTATTCCATTAGTTGGAATAACCTGCTCAATCAGAAGTGAAAATGGAATCTTAAATAGAATTTTTCCAGCCAACCTTGGTGTCTTTGTATCCTCGCAAAGCTTCCTTTCTCCCCATATTCACTGGATTCTGGAGCCTTTTAGGACTGGAAAACTAGTTACTTCTAGTCAGTCTGTCCCTGATGTTTTCAGCTGAGGAAAAGAAAATATGGAGTCTTTCCTCCAGATGTGTTAGGATCACCCAATTAGTAAGTCTTCCCATACACACATAGAGGAAAGGAGAGATTCATGTATTGATGCTAGGAGTTGAAATAAATATTGCAGAATTGCTACCCATGAAGATTTACAAATCTGGTTAAGCCAGTTGCATGAGTCATTACGCTCTTAAGAGCAAGTGGTAGCAAAGAAAAACTTGTGTTCAATTCCTTTTTGACAGCAAATCCATCGCTATGATGCGCCGCAATGTTCACAAAGGCTCTGATCACTGGTTTCACCATTCCAAACTGTTTAAAACACTCATGCTCATAAAATATTAAACATCTTTGCTTTCTCCTGCTGGAAAGTAAAGGGAACATTCCTAATTCATTTACAAAGGTCTGACTCAGCTGCCACATTCATTGCATTACTTAATTCCCATACACACAAAACATTATTTCCTGCCAAATGTGTCCAAATTAATTGTACAATTTGGTGTAAAGTACATAAAATCTATTGCACATAAAAGGACACATGGCATGTGTATTCTAATACTAAATACATTTTCAACATTTTTGGAATCATTTTCATGAAATTATATCTTAATCTTGAACTTTTTTAGAGAAACAGAATGCTTTAAACAAGAACTCTACATAATCTTGTTAAAGAAAATTTTTTAAAAATTTATCATCTAACTAGAAGCAGAGCTTTCCTCCTAGAATAAACTCAACATCTAATGTGCTGGCAGTAAGTAAGCTTTCTTATTAAACAAGCTAACTGTGTCTAACTTACCACAGCACATGATATTATGAGTCAGCTCCACAAATCTGATATAGTTAGTTAGGAAATTCACCATAAAAACTGAAGTGGAAAAGCATATTCCCTGTCTATGTACTGGAATTCATATATCTTATTCAGATTTCTGCCCGTCTTTATATTTTATACTTGCGTATTGGCTCCCAGGCCATTTGCTGTGAAGGCTCACAGGCATCTGGATATATTATTCCAACAGGCAGTAGAATTAGGACCTTATTCCCGTTGACTTTTGTGAGTTACTTAAAATTGGAGTTGGGCTGAGTTTCCCTCTGGAGCACTCCCCAAGTGGTCATCAGGTTTTGTCGTTCCTCTTTGGCTTGTAGTGGTGAGATGGGATGGGTTATGAAGGATTTAAGCAGTGTTTTTAATGAAAAGAGAGTAACTGAAATGAACTGTCGCCTGCTCATTAGCAATATATGGAGTGTCTTGCTTTCATTTTACTGTACTGGGAAATTAAGGCTCATTCCTACTTCATACTCATTTACAGTTTCTTTATGTGGGCAGGGATCTTCTGCATTGTATAATCGAAATACTCTTTCTTACAGTGATCGTTAGTCATTAGTGTATTAAATTAACCATTTTAATCGCTCATTAGCAAATTTCAGCATTTTTTTCCTCTTTTCAGAATAAGAGGGAGACAGAAGATTTTCACTGCATATTTGATTAGATCGGAATCTCAACAGAGGAAGACAAGAAAGTAAGTCTCTGCATTTTATACCTTTGTTATACCATCGTAACTGTAAACGTAACTTCGTAACTTCAAAACATATTGAAAAAAATATATCAGTTGATTTTGTATGGGCATGTTTACCTGCATCAGCAAATGGCAGTAACAAACAGATTGCGTGAGAGGTGTTACCAGTCTGGGTATCTCCGTGAGATAGTCGTTGGGTAGCAGTGTTGGAGGCACCCACCAGACCCATGCCCTGTGCATATAGCTGCTTAGCAGTGAGCCGTTTCTCTGCCCTGGTGCACTCTGGATGCGTACAGTGCTCTTCCATCCAGCTGTCTTGCAGCAAATCTGTCCCCTTTGCAAGGAAAAGTGTCCCCATTATTCCTAGGGACACTAAGAGACTGACTGCTGCTAGCTCTGCAGCTCTGGTGCAGCAGTGACCTCGAACAAGACCTGCAGTCGTCTCATGTCATGCCCCTTTGTATTTGGAGCCCAGCTCACATGAATGCAAAAATCTTAAGGGTCTCTGGTGAATTTGCACAGCAGGAGGTCTATAAACTAATAGTAACTTTTCTTTCCTTCTTATAAAGCAAATATAAGTCCTGTTTTCTGTTGCAGATAGTTATGGTCCGGCGGCCGGAAGATATCGTGCTGTACGGAAAGATAGGGCCCCTAATCGCCAATAGTGTTTAGTCTATGATGTAAGCAGACGGATGTGACGTTGTAAACCTAGCTATATAACACCTTGTTACCCATCAATAAACGCCATTTTGCCGTCCACCACATTGGTGTCAACTAGCTGATGGCCCGAGTGGCTTGGGGGTGGTCGCCGTGCTGTCCCTGAACCAGGTCGCTGCGCCGTTTGAACTGCAACAAGTGGTGCCGAAACCCGGGAAGTCATCGCCTGGACGGGTGAACGGCAGACGGAGCAAGTGGACCAACCCGGTGAAGAGGACGCTACCAGAGCAACAAGGAGGATGGAAGCCCTCGTGAAGGTCGTATCGCAATTACATAAGCATTGGGGGATTGATTGTAAGCCAAAAGATTTTACTCTCGCAGTTGCGAGGCTTTTAAAAATTAAGGTTATAGACCAGCCGGTGGATATTCTGAAGTCCCTGAAGCGTGTCCCTGAAGTGTGGGACAAATGTACTAAGGCGTTAGCTGAGGAGATGATGTCTTCAGGTTGTGGGAAAAACCTTAAGGCTTGGGGAAAAGTTGTACAAGCCTTGCAGAAAGCTAGAAAAGAGCAGGAGACCTGGGTGGCAATAAGGGACTGTTTGTTAGCCACCCCGAAAATGGGAGTCGGGGCAGCCGCACAGACTTTGCACCCCCCAGATGATGGCAATTCTGCTGAGCCTAAAGGTCAGCAAGAGGGTGATACATCCCCTCCATCCCCGAACCCCGTCCCGCTTACAGAGGAGCAGAAACAGCCGAAATCTGTTTGGAGCGAGCTAGCTGAGGAAGCTAGGAACATTGAAAAGAAGTCAGAGCATGGTGACGTCTGGGCCAGGCCACCACCCTATGCCCCTCAAAATGGCGCCGAGCCGCAAGGGGTAGGGCGGGGCGAGGGTGCCCCCGGCGCGAGTGAGGCGCCGAGAACCAATGGGAGTGACCGGACAGGTGAGGGACGCGCGAGTGAGGCACTGAGAACCAATGAGCCTGACCGGACAGCTGAGGGAGGCCCGAGGGAGGGGCCGGGAGCAAGCCCGAGGGAGGGGCGGAGAGCAGGCCAGAGGGAGGGGCCGAGAGAAGGCCCGAGTGAGGGGCTGAGAACTAATCAGGGAAGCCCGAGTGAGGGGCCGAGAACTAATCAGAGAAGCCCGAGGGAGGGGCCAAGAGGAAGCCCGAGTGAGGGGCCGAGAACCGATCAGAGCGGTCATTTCAAAAACTTAAGGAAGGAGAAAAAGAAGGTAAACAGAACTAAGAGCCAAAATATTCCCATCTGAATTAAAGAAAAACCGGCGGGGGCAGACATGATAAAGCATGTTGCAAAGGAAGAGCATCTGACCCCAATTCAGGTGGCTGTTACCTTCAAAATAAAACTAATGAAAATTGTGAGTTTCTGTTCGCAGGACCGGATCATCGGACACCCCCATAACCCGTACGCCCCGGTGACAAGCGTCCCGCCCGAGCCTGTGAGTTCCACGCTGACCGAATCCAGAAAACAACAAAACAGCCTCCGCAAGAGGGGGCCACGATGCCTTTGCGTTATCTTAATTTTGCAGCTTGTCACTATAGGACAGGTAGAGTCACACCAGCCCTTTAAATGGGGTACTTGAACAGATCGAACAATCTCGAGCAATTAGTACAAAAATAACTACAGGGCCACCAGTTTTCAGTGCCACGCCTTGCCAACTAGCACCCATTGAACCCTGTTCCAAACGCAGCTGGTACGAAAATTTGTTCACTGGTTTGCCGTGGTTAACCACCCTGATATCCACCTTGATAGGGCCGATCACAATGATCATGATGACGCTAATCTTTGGACCCTGTATATTGAATAAGCTCATGCCGTTTGTCAAGAATCGGCTAGAGAAGATTAACATCATGTTAGTAGAACACCGACAACGGCTTTAAGAATATATCCACTCAGTATTACCCCCAAGTTATCCCAAGGTACACCCTATTCCTACACCCTGGTATTACCTGTCATCCCCTACCTTCTACACGCCTTCTTCTTTGTGCCTTATGTTTTATGTCAAGTTTATGATATGTAATTTTAAGATTGGTATAACTATAAGAATAGAATAAGATAGTAATAAGAATAAGTAAGAATAAGATAGTTGTATTTTAGCTAGTTTTGTTATGCATAGGGAGGGGGGAAGTTGTTGCAGATAGTTATGGTCCGGCGGCCGGAAGATATCGTGCTGTACGGAAAGATAGGGCCCCTAATAGCCAATAGTGTTTAGTTTATGATGTAAGCAGACGGATGTGACGTTGTAAACCTAGCTATATAACACCTTGTTACCCATCAATAAACACCATTTTGCCGTCCACCACATTGGTGTCAACTAGCTGATGGCCTGAGTGGCTTGGGGGTGGTCGCTGTGCCGTCCCTGAACCAGGTCACTGCGCCGTTTGAACTGCAACAGTTTTCAGACAGAGTAATATAGTGAATATTTCATTTATCTATAATTCAGCCTAAAGGATTGATAATCTTACAGTAAGTGACAAACATCTGGCCTCTTTTCACTGAAAAACTTACAGCAGGCCTGCTGTAAAGATTTATTCTTTCGAGTTTATTCTCCTTTTTTTGATTGTACTTGAACATCCAGCACAGAGGCCTTATGTGAGTTACTAAGATTCTACTTTAAAGTAAGTATTATTTTAAAAATAACTTCAAATTAAATATAATCCTTTTGGCTTTGTCACTTTTCAAGAGCCAATGTATAACAACTCTACAATTACCTGCCATTTCTTCTCTATAATATTATATGAAACTCACAGATCTTCAGTTGCCATTGAAATGCCTCTGTAAACTGTTCAACCTTTCACACAAAAGATAATTGTGAAAGCACTAACATTCATTTGACCACAACCAATAAATAATTTATGAAGTGACTGTTTGAAATTATGCAAATATTATAAATAATTTTTGTTGCCTGTACATCTAAGTATGATTCAGAAGAAAGTGTGCTATGGATTAATAGATTCAACATTTAGCAGATTTGCATTTTTACAGTGTTCTTTTCTTTGCTGGTTCCTACTGTCTTTAGTATCGTAGCTCAGAAAACAAGTCTTGACAATACTGTCTCTAAGTGTATTTGAATATCCTGGCACCTCTATTCATCAGTCTCTTTGATGCTTAAAATATTTTTGCCTTCCTTCCAGAGCTTTTTATAAAGGGAGAGAGAAGTACTAGTGTCAGACTCACCACAAGCCTTTTGGCGCCCCTACCTTCTGTACTTTTTTTTGATATTTGATTTGTGTACTATTTTGCGGTAAAGCTAGTTCTGGCATTGCTGTGAATGTAATGTTAAACTTAGGCAGTTTGGCTACTGTTGTTCTTATTGCCTAAGTACTATGAGAACATTGATTAATATATTCTGAAGCCAGGATAGACCATTATGGTCAGCTGATCTGACCTTTGGCCTGACGCAGGTTGTGGAATTCTTCCCAGTAATTCCTGTGTCAAGCCTAGTCATATATGACTAATAAAATGTGATTGTACTAGCAGTGCATTCACATTGTACAATTGCATCATTGCATCTTGGAAGTGATATTTTTGAAGACCAAGAAGTACTAGCAAAACAGCGATCCATTCTGCAAGAGAGAGTCATGCTACTAGAAACACCAAAAGAAATGTGTTATATTATTGATATTTGCATTTATGACACATTTTTGTTGGCATGGGGAAAACAGCAATGAAAACATGAAATCTGCCCTTGGTTTTGTGGAAGACTGGAATCCTCCCTCATTGCTAGAGCAGCATCTTTTGAGTATGCGCTTCCTACGGCTCCTGGGTCTTCAGGGCTGTTTCTCTTTCTAGTGAGCGCTCCCAAAGTGCAGCTTCTCTATTTGTAGTTTGGAAAGACTCTGTGAAGACTCTGCAGATGAATTTGGTCTGTGACTTTACCTGGATGTCTTGCTGAGAGAGCAGTCCTTACACAAAAAAAAAAATCTAGTTCTGATCTTTTCTATCTGAATTTGCTATGGCAAAACACTGTTTTCAGAACAGAATCAGAATAGAAGATAGATTATAGGATCCAAAATTGCCTATAATAATACTTATTACAGCTCCCTCCTAGTCCTTTTAATCACTCCCTCTAATTCCTTGCTCAAACTCCCAAACTCTCACTCTAATCTCCTAATGACAATCCCTCACTCTAATCTCAGAATCTCAATCCCTCACTCTGATTTCCTAAGACAATTCCTCACTATAATCTCCCAATCCTAACCCTAACCCCTCGCTATAATCTCTTAATACTAATTTCAATCCCTCACTCTAATCTCAAAATCCCAATCTCTCACTCTAATCTCCTAATCCCGATACATCACTCTAATCTCCTAATCCTAATCCCAATCCCTCACTACAATCTTCACTCTAAAACTAATACCAATCTCTCAATATAATCTCTCACTTTATGACTTTGGTTAAGACATTGATTTAGATCTTGTGATTTGCAACACTACCATATCTGCTTGTTCTCCCCGTGTGGTGCCTGGCTTCCCCTATGGTACCTGGCTGGAAGAGGCACCTACTGCAGTAGGGCCCACCCCCTGCCACGTGAGTCTGGGGTATCTTGTGCTTTGGAAACAGCTCTGTCCTATCACCTGAGGAGCTGTTACAGTCCTGGGTTGTAATCCAGAGCTGAGTGAGTGCCCGGCCTAGCAGCAGGTATTTTTTTGAAAACATCATGCAAGGGCAGAGCCATTGCTACCTATTCTTCCAGTTTGGGGTGATGTCTGAAGGTGCAAAACCTGTTGATGGGAATCAGAACCAAGTTCTGCAGTGTCCATCTCCAGAAGCCATACTGTTTCTGTTGTCTCTTTCATTCCTTTAGCTAAGTCTAATAAAGGTACAGGTTTCACTCCCATGTTGCTCTCTGGCAGCCAAACGTGAAGCCCAAGCATTCTGTAGCCTGCTTTTTTTGCAAACTAAGCCAAAATGCTGCTCACCGTCATCTATCAGCAGTTCTGGTCAACTGGGGAGGTCTCAGATGAGGGGGAACTACAGGCCTGTCAGTATCGGTTGATACTGACCAAGGTCAGTACCTCAGTTTTGGGGAGTTATGGAGGGCGATCGCACAGCGTGTGTGCAACAACCAGGGGATCAGGCCCAGCCAATGCAGGTTCGTGAAAGGCAGGTCCTGCCTGACCAACCTGATCTCGTTCTATGACCAGGTGACCTGCCTAGCTGTTCCGGATGTTCTTCTCAAGGTCTGGCCTTTGCTTCTCACAGGAGATTTTTATGACTCTACAGATCACAGAAATTTCCATCTCCAATACATGCCACCCCCTGATCTGTAGAGATCATAAACAATCATAAAGATTCCCACCTCCTATATATACCACCCCGCGATCTGTAGAGGTCAATCTATCATAGCCAAGCACCCAAACAGATAACGTTTTCATAGCAGTTTCAACCATGCCTCGTGTCAGCATCATTATGCAAGGGATACAGCATATGATAATATTGGAAATAGAAATAACAGCTCAAATAACAGTTTCTATAGTCATGGCCAACCCCATGTCCATCGTCCAAATGGAGTCCAATCACCATCCATTCTCAATTGATGAGTCAGGTCCTGTAACGTCCAGACCTGGGCATGCATGGACGTGGTGTGATGGCTATGCACTTGCCTTTGTGAGTTCCACTCTTTCAATAGCCAATAAAGACCACAGACACAAACAGCATGAACACAATTTCTATCCAGTGGCATGACCTCACCTAGCTGTGCACTCCACTAGTGAGTTCCACTGTTTAATTGCTGAATCCCATTCTCATTGCCAATTATGTTCCGGATGGGCTTGGGATTCGGCAATAATCACGCCAGAACGAGGTGACTACATCGAGCATTTATTCAGGTGAAAGCACATTAAAGAAGCAAAGTATGGATAAATACTCATGAGGTGATACCTGCCGATCTGGACCCGAACATCCTCTCCAGCTGGCAGATCAGAGAGAGAGTTGCTGATCGGCTTCCACGGAGACAGCGTAGGCCTCAGAGTTAGGAGTTTCTCCTTCCCCCCCCACCCCGCTCTCTCCACACTGTCCTCTCTATGCCCGGTGCATCCTAGCATGTAGGGTCAGTATGACCCAGGAGGAAGGCCGGGGGGCAGACAAACTCCGCCTCTAGTTGCGCAACTCTCCCCCCTGGGTGCACAGGCGCGCATACCAGTCAGGGGTCCCAGCCCTCAATTCGAGGGTCCTGCCTTCCTCCTCTTCTTCCTCATTTCCAGGAGTTTGGTCTCCAAAGCTAGTTTGGAGGACGTCTGCGGTTAAGTTGGCGACAAGCCCGGCCGAGCGGCCGGCTTCAACAGGTTTCCAAGGGGGCTGCCTGCGAACCGGGCTGAGCAGCTGCATTCATGCTCCTTATCGCTCAGCCTAGGCAGGCAAACATCTTCTCAGGGTCTGGCCTCTGCTTCTCACAGGAGATTTTTATGACTCTACAGATCACAGAAATTTCCATCTCCAATACACTAGCGGATGAAGGAAAGGCTGTGGATGTGGTCTTAGACTTTAGTTAGGCCTTTGACATTGTCTCCCACTGCATCTTCCTGGAGCAGCTGGCAGCTCATGGCTTACACAGGTGGGCTCTTCCACTAGGGGAAGAACCAGCTGGATGGCTGGGCCCAGAGAGTGGTGGTGAATGGAGTTAAATCCAGCTGGCGACCGGTCACTTGGGGTGTGCCCCAGGGGTGTCAGTGTTGGGGCTGGTCCTCTTTAATATCCTTATCGACGATCTGGGTGAGGGGATTGAGTGCAGCCTCAGCAAATTTGCAGGTGACACCAAGCTGGGAGGAAGAGCAGATCTGCTTGAGGATAGGAAAGCTCCGCAGAAGGTCGTGACAGGCTGGATCGATGGGCCGAGGCCAAGTGTATGAGGTTCAACAAGACCAAGTGCCACGTCCTGCACTTTGGTCACAACAACCCCACGCAGCGCTACAGACTTGGGGCAGAGCGGCTGGAGAGCTGTGTGACAGAGAAGGATCTGGGGGTGCTGGTCAACAGCTGGCTGAATGTGAGGCAGCAGTGTGCCCAGGTGGCCAAGAAGGCAAACGGCCTCCTGGCTTGTATCGGGAACAGTGCAGCCAGCAGGACTAGGGAAGTAATGATATAGTGCCATGTACTCGGTGCTGGTGAGACTGCATCGTGAATACTGGGTTCAGTTTTGCGCCTCTCACTACAAGAAAGATGGAGATGCTGGAACCTCAGCCCAAAGAAGGGCAATGAGGATGGTGAAGGAGCTGGAGCACAGACCTTGTGAGGAGCGGCTGAGAGAGCTGGGGTTATTTAGCCTGGAGAAGAGGAGGCTCAGGGGAGACCTTATCGCTCTCTACAACTACCTGAAATGAGGTTGTGCTGAGGAGGGGGTTGATCTCTTCTGCAGAATAACTACAGATAGAACTTGAGGAAATGGCCTCAAGTTGCACCAGGGGAGGTTCAGGTTAGACATTAGGAAGAATTTCTACACAGAAGGAGTGGTGAAGCACTGGAACAGGCTGCCCAGGGAAGTGGTGGAGTCACTGTCTCTGGCAGTGTTCAAGAAACATGTAGATGAGGCGCTTAAGGACATAGTTTAACAGGCAGGGTGGCGAGGGCTTACGGTTGGACTTGATGATATTGAAGTTCTTTTCCAACCATAATGATTCTGTGATTCTAATGACACCTTTGGCCATCATCCTGTAACCCATGGCCATACGGAACAGAAGTTGGTGTGAATTACATATTAGATTTTAGATTTGAATGCTTAAATAAGTTTAACAAATTTGTCTATGTAGTGTGTTCTGTTGCAAAGATCAGATATTATGATCATCAGAGGATTTTTTTTATATTTTGCTTTTTCAGCATTATAGATTATTATTTGATCTTTTGGATTTGATACAATCATACTCATAAATCTGTCAGTTATACTGATATAGTGGAACTTTGCATTCTGGTTGTCAAACACAGGAAATAGGCAAAATAAAAGCATTATAGTAGAGTTTACTAAGAAACCTGACAAAACTCAGAAGTATTCTTGTTTTCGTTTTTCTGAAGTATCTGTAATTTTCCTGATCAAAATGACCTTCCAATTCCAAGGAAATGCCTAGAAATACAGCATACATTCCTCATCCTATATAGTATATTTGCTGCCAAACCCCAGTTCACAGGAAACATAAGTCTTTTCATCTTGTGTTATAGCAATGGAAAGTGAAGCTGCAAGAGACACTAAGGCTCCATAAACTATTTAAGTGGATCTGTGCTCAGCTTCATGTGACTACAGGTCTATTGGTTGTCTTTTGACAAAAACATAAGAAATTTCATGCTTCCCTTTTGTTGGCTTAGTGTTCCCAGCTCAGCTGGATCCAGGATTGAGGATGGAAATAGGTACAGATGGAAAATGGGCTGCCATTGTGAAAATCATTTGCATGAGGTCCAGGAAACTCAAGTTTGTAAGTTCTGTCTTGTGCCAGTTGCTTCCCAGAAACAACTGGGTGGCAGGAATGGAGTATCTCCACTTTTCACAAACTTTCCTGATATGCTTTCCAAGACAGTGAAGAGAAGATGCAGTGATATTTTATGAAGAAACTAGTTCAGTAAAGAGATAAAGTGATACATCATCCTCTACTACTAATGTCTATAGAAGTCGAGGAGCTTCCATACACAGAAGGTTTGATCTTTAGCTCAGCAAAGGTCACCCCTCTCCATGGAGCAATGCTCTGAGGACAGAGGTGGGCCCAGCAAGTATAAATAGTTTTCCACACACATTGGGCAACTATTTGGAGAACAAAAATAGTCTGTGCCTGTGCGTGAGCCTGTGGCGGGGGGGGGGGGGGGGTGAGGGTAGTACAAGTGCCAATTCAAAGCCAGAGCCTGACTGACCTAGATGGGCTTCCTGACCTTTTTCCATCGTAAAAGTCTGTGTGTTCCTCAATGGACTGGAAGTCGGCTGGCTCTAATTAGGGGCAGTTGCTGCTTTCCCTGGCTCCCTCGTTGTGCACGTTAGTTGTGTTTGGCATGAAGCAATGGTGTTTGAAGAGTGCTCAGCCCCCCTGGCACTTGGGTAAGCCGATCAGTGGAAAAAATGACAATACTGTCTGGCATAGAATACAGGTGTTAAAATACCTTTATTAAAATAGAGGAAATAGCACCTATTAGGAAGTGACCCTGAACTAACACATTTTATGATGGGTGGGAGGAGGCATTTTCTTTTCAGCATACTCTAAATGCTCTTGTTTCTTTCATGGTATTTAACAGCAGGAATGGGTGCAATCTATTTTTATTGCAGATGATTTTGTTGTAGACTCATGGAGAGCTGAGCAATGACTTAGCAGGTTTCTTTCCCTCTTTCTTTCTTTCTTTCTTTCTTTCTTTCTTTCTTTCTTTCTTTCTTCTTTCTTTCTTTCTTTCTTTCTTTCTTTCTTTCTTTCCCTTTCTTTCCTTTTCTTTCTTTCTTTCTTTCTTTCTTTCTTTCTTTCTTTCTTTCTTTCTTTCTTTCTTTCTTTCTTTCTTTCTTTCTTTCTTTCCCTTTCTTTCTTTCTTTCTTTCTTTCTTTCTTTCTTTCCCTTTCTTTCTTTTTCTTTCTTTCTTTCTTTCTTTCTTTCTTTCTTTCTTTCTTTCTTTCTTTCTTTCTTTCTTTCTT